>NW_018220879.1:73086-76544 GCF_001263595.1 Phalaenopsis equestris
AGGGGGGATGGCTAGTTCCCTGAGATGGGAAAAGAGTGAGTATTGGTGAGTCTCAAGAACAGGAGCTACCATAATGGTTGGGGTAGCATAAGAACGCCCATGCTTCTTTGCACTCCTCCCTCTCCAACATTGATGGACGATGTTGCACAAAATCCTGCTTCTTTGCAGTCCTCCCCCTCCAACATTGATGGATGATGTTGCAAAAAATTCGGGCCAGCGGGATGTAGTCCTTGCAGATTGATGAGAGGCGCCGAAGAATTTCAGAAAAGGAGGTGATAACAGGAATTTTAAAGCCCCATTTTCTCAAAATCTGCAGGATTTTCATAAGGAGTCGGTAATGGATCGTGACATGGTCTCTATCTTCTTCCATCGGGCAGCCCCACGGGCAGTGCTGATACTCCCCCAGGCCATGGGAAACTAACCAGCTGCAAGTGGGTGTGGCTTCGAGGAGAAGACACCACCAAAAAATTTTTCACGAGGATGTAGAGCCAGCTTGCTGACGTCTTGAAAGTCCACATCATGGTCCATGAGCCGAGCAACATATGCAAGAGATGTAAATGTGCATCCAACAAAAGGCGAGAGCAGTTCAGGGCCTCCGAATGAGTACTTTCCATCCCAACAGAGAGGACCTACTCGAGATGGTCCTGACAAAAGCAAACCTTCAACTTTTCCATATTCTACCCATTATCTTCCCTAAGATCAACCACCACGAGATCTTTGGTAATATTGACATTAACCTTTGTGGGCTATTTAATCAATGCTCGATTATGAATCCAATCATGTCCCAAGGTTGAAATATTTTTCCCGTCACCAACATTTAATCTGATGATGGCTTGAACGTGGACTGCCCCATAACATATAACCCGCCAAGTTGTGACTGTCATCCGGGTTATATTGCCTCTTCACTTCTGAAGCTAGGGTCTGAACATCTGTTTGGTAATGGCTGGTAGGTAATGACATGACATCTCCCATTTCATTTTGGACCAGACAGTGTTTTGTATTTTCTCTCGAGCTAGCGTAAGTGCTTCAAATTTTTCCACCAAAATGATGCACTATTCTTTAACTTCTTGGTGGCTAGTTTCATCTTTCTATCCGGAGGGACTTTCTAAAACTCAAAGACTCTCCACGGTCTAGAGCCACTCGATGATCTCGTTCGAATTCAAATGGTCGTCAAAATATATCATATTCACATTTACTTCAAGATTCATGCTCCTTTGATATTTCAGGCCATCTCTTCATGGTAGTGGTTCTTCATCCCTGGAATCTACATGGTGGAAGAGATTAACTCTATTCCTTCAATCTAGTAAGTCAACGTTGTGGCTATTAGTGACCTATCTGGAATGTCTCTTATCGAAGGTGGCATGCATCTGTTGTAGTTGGAAGACTTTCATGCAAAGTTTCTTGATATCTCTTTGTAGATTTCTCATAAACTACATTATGACATTTCCTCCAGATTATGTGATAATTGTCCTTTGAGTTTGGGCAGGTGGAAGAGGGTGTATAGGGATATAGGGTGTGAAAGAAAAATTTTTGTGTTGCTGATTTAAAAAATAAGCAAGGGGAAGGATTTTTCTGTGGAGGTCAGTATTGGGTATTGGTAGATGCTAGAAACTCTAACTTAGGACTAGGGTTAGACTAGCTCTGATACCGTAGTTAACCCAAATCATAATAAGAAAGAAAATATTATTATTGAAACAACCAATAGGCAGTTACAACTACACATGGAAACGGGAAATAACAACAAGTAACACGACACACATGCAGACGAGTTAGGTGGTTCTAGGGTGTGGTGGTGGATAGGTGGCGGTAAGGTGGGTAAGTGGACAACAGGAGGATAAGTGGTTTGGACAACAAAGAAACAATGGCTAATGGCGGTTTTAGGCTGCAGGAATAGCTGCTAGGTTGCAGAGAGGTGGTTTTGGCATCTGGGACAGCGACAAGGCATAACGAGGAATGGTTTTGGACAGTTGGAATAGCAATGTCAGGACAGGGGAGAACTAGAAGTGAAGGGGTGAAATTGCAAGAAGAAGAGTGTCAACAACTGTTTTGAGTGGCTGCAATGACGGTTGGGAGCAATGTGGGGAGGATGTGGAAAGGGGATAGAAAAGATAAACGCCATCTGGAGACCAAGATACAACCGAAACATTACTTGGAAACCCTCAAAGGAAAAAAAGATATTGGCTGCTGTTCCGATAAAAATCACACAAAAATTGAACCTAAAACATTAGAAATACAATAATATAATAAGAGGATAACTAGCCAAGGGGATCGATCGACTCTTCTAAAGGGAGAAAACCTGAACTGGTTTGGTTCAGGAGAAGCAACAGGGTTGCGTGGGAACTCTCGCATCTGGGATGCGATCCCGCTTCTGCTTGCGGATGACCTGCGTCAAGAGACGCTCCTGCGTGATATTTTTGGATGCTAGAAACTCTAAGTTAGGACTAGGGTTAGACTAGCTCTGATACCGTAGTGGATAGGGCTGTCAAAAAAGCTCGTTGTTCGTGAACATAGATGCTAGAAACTCTAACTTAGGACTAGGGTTAGACTAGCTCTGATACCGTAGTTAACCCAAATCATAATAAGAAAGAAAATATTATTATTGAAACAACCAATAGGCAGTTACAACTACACATGGAAACGGGAAATAACAACAAGTAACACGACACACATGCAGACGAGTTAGGTGGTTCTAGGGTGTGGTGGTGGATAGGTGGCGGTAAGGTGGGTAAGTGGACAACAGGAGGATAAGTGGTTTGGACAACAAAGAAACAATGGCTAATGGCGGTTTTAGGCTGCAGGAATAGCTGCTAGGTTGCAGAGAGGTGGTTTTGGCATCTGGGACAGCGACAAGGCATAACGAGGAATGGTTTTGGACAGTTGGAATAGCAATGTCAGGACAGGGGAGAACTAGAAGTGAAGGGGTGAAATTGCAAGAAGAAGAGTGTCAACAACTGTTTTGAGTGGCTGCAATGACGGTTGGGAGCAATGTGGGGAGGATGTGGAAAGGGGATAGAAAAGATAAACGCCATCTGGAGACCAAGATACAACCGAAACATTACTTGGAAACCCTCAGAGGAAAAAAAAGATATTGGCTGCTGTTCCGATAAAAATCACACAAAAATTGAACCTAAAACATTAGAAATACAATAATATAATAAGAGGATAACTAGCCAAGGGGATCGATCGACTCTTCTAAAGGGAGAAAACCTGAACTGGTTTGGTTCAGGAGAAGCAACAGGGTTGCGTGGGAACTCTCGCATCTGGGATGCGATCCCGCTTCTGCTTGCGGATGACCTGCGTCAAGAGATGCTCCTGCGTGATATTTTTGGTAAGTTTGTAAATTTAGAGGGACTAATTTCACTATATATATGTATATGTATGTGTGTGTGTGTGTGTATATATATTATTTTTAATTTTTTAAAGTTTATATATATATATATATATATATATTAAGTAGT
>NW_018220879.1:80914-86284 GCF_001263595.1 Phalaenopsis equestris
CCCCCAACCACCACCAAACACGCACACCACCACACACTCTGAAATATTATATATATATATATATATATGTCTATTTTTTTTTAAAAGCTCAAGGGCAAATATATTAGAAAGAAAAGGTACAGATAGGTTGGATGAGAGGACCCAAAATGGAACTCTAAGCACTCAGTATACAACACACACCAAGGTCCCAAAAAACAAAATTATAACCTAGGCAAAACTCTACTCCAAAAGTCTCCAAATACTCAGAGATTCAAACATAAAATGGGAGCTTGAGAACGACCCAATGTATCATTACCTCTTACCTCTGGTTTTAGGTAGGAAGTCAACTAACAAATGGTTAAGTCTGCTGTCATTACACGAAACAACCAAGGTGTCATCCATTAAGTTCTTGAGTTTTAGTAGACCACTAATCTTCTTCTTCTTTCTGAATGTATAAACTTGTCATTCCTCATCCGATGAATGACTCATCTGATCCGTGGATTGGTCCAAAGATTTTCGGGCATGTTTAGGCTGTTTCACATCATGAGCCCTTTGTGACTGAATGACATTAAGAACTTGCTCAATCTGATAAGGTGGTAGGGTCGTAGTAGAAAGCTCACTTAGGGTAGAATGTTGGACTTGAAGCTGGGGCACACCTAGGGCTTGACACTCCACGAGATTGTTAACCGTTACATCAATGATAGGTTCTAGATTTGGTGAAGTATGAAAATTCTCCTCTGCCACCACTAATAGAGGTTTCACAAGAGGAATCAGAGGACCTTCATCTTGAGCATTTTGTGGAGGCTGAATAGTTGAAAGATTGCCCACAGAGGTAGAGGAACCTACAACAACGTTGACCAGTAGACTAGATGGTACATTTACCATAGTGCTATTGGGGTCAGAGATATCCTTGTGATGAACAAGAGTGTCACTAACTTGGAGAAGATTAGGAGGAGGGATCTCTAAGGGTCTGTTTGGGGTAGCTGCAGCTTATCCAGCTTATGTTGATAAACAGCTTATCCTGATAAGCTGCGTTTCTGCCTGATAAGCTGCGTTTCTGCAGCTGATCCTGGTAAACTGTTTGCCTGTTTGGTTTGTGCATTTATAAAACAGCTGATTTGCAGCTGTTTTTGGGTAAATGACCATTCTGCCTTTGAACTGAAAAAACTGTTAAGTTGTTTAGTTTGTGGGTTTGTAAAACAGCTGATTCTGCGATTTGAAAACAACTGATTTGTAGTTGTTTGTGGAAAAATGATCATTTCGGTCACGCGCAGCGAACTGTTTGCGACAGTAATATAATGGAAAAATATTTAATATACTAAAATCTACATAACAGTTCAAAGAAAAAAAAAGATATGCTCCTCACTCAAGGAAGACTATCTACAAACCTAATAAAATACAATTAATTGTTTTCCCTATTTATATGCTCCTCAGGTTATCACAATAAATTGTTTTCCCTGTTTATAAAATCGAAGTCAATATAAGACAAACATAAAAGTGGAGAAAGTATGGATAAAATACAATAAATTGTTTTCCTTGTTTGTAATTTCCTTCTTCCAAAGATATGTATATTCATATTAAAAAATAAAGTTCAAGGACCCACGAAAATAGTGTCATGATCGAGTAATTTTGTCCGCTATCTGATCTCGCAATGCGGTCATTTCCCTTGCACCTTCACATTCGCGACTGTAAGCATGTTCTGATTCTTCCTGTGGTATGAGACGTTCGACATGGAATTCAAATGCTTCTTGTGGAATCTGAAGCAAGTCTTTTGCTACAGATGCAAAGTTCACATCAAAGCGAGAGTGGTGGCGTCGGATGTAGTTGTGCGGAGCCATGATTGCCACAGCTATTTGTACTTGCTTCGGAAATAGGTAAGTTGGCATGTCATGTAATATCACCCACTTCTTCTTCCATACCCCGGATAACCTCTCAATGACACCGCGTAAAGAGGAGTGTCGTTTGTTGAACATCTTCTTTCTACCACGTGCAATCCCACTTGACCTCTCGAAGTTGGGAATGTGGTACTTCGTGTCGACATAAGGCTTTAGATAACCCCTTAGTAAGGAATATTCGAGGTCAATCAGATAATATTTACATGCACGAAGTATATAATTTAGAAACAACTCATAAATATCTAATATATTTGCTATAATTATGTACCAGGAGGGTACCAGGAGGGGGTACGGAGGGGGTACGGGAAGTAATGAATTCGACGTATTGTTGCAAATTTAAAAACACGATTATCGTGTGCACTGTCTTCCCATCCGGCCATAAAAAATGTGAAACACATGTTGAAATCACAAGCGGCTATCACATTCTGTGTAGGAGAACGACAACGTCCAATGTAGGCCACTTTGTCGGTGTCAAATACACGTGCATCAACGTGAGTTTCATAAATAGCTCCTATGCAGTCTTAAATTTAATAATGTTTAATCTATTAATGATTGAGAGGTAAATAATTTTAATATAGTAATGACATGTTTGAGATATATCTTGAAGAATGACATCTAGCGAGAGTCATTCGCAATTTGTGTTTGGATGGACTGGAATGTGAAATCCTCGGGCTTAATTATCTTAGAGGCTAAACTTACTAGAGCATTCAGACCAATGGAAAAATACTTGCTGATAGTTTCTGATGAATGTTGAAATCGTTGCATGGCTCCTCTAATGGACTCATTCTGAGATAATATAGTGTTATTGCTAGCACCTCTCTTGATGTCATTCTGGTCGAGCCATTCAAACCATGTTTTTTAGTTCGTAGGCAGATCGATGAAAATTTCTTTTGTCATACGGAATATGTTTGCGAAGCGTGTCGGATGGTATTGTAGTAACTCGCCGACTCATTCATCACCAACATATCTCGGCGTCTTACATGAGGTTCGATTGATGTATGTGAGGTAGTAGTCATATAACAAAGTAAAAATAAGAACATCTTTTTAACGTAGTTCAATTGTTCTGGATTCATCCTACGAAAATTAGTTGAAAAAGAATAGTTAAAACCTTCATCCATTTAAAAACATCCATACAACGTATAACCACATAAGATATGAGAACTACAATGTTAACTATAAGGAGTGCAGCTAAAAACAAGTGCTAGAAAGAAACCCTTTACAACACTACAAACAGTTCTGAGAAAACAAAATGACAAGCTTTCAAAACATTCTATTTTCTAAGAAGGAACGTAAGAAATCAATTTGATATTCTGCATCTAACTTCACAAAAAATTCTCTACGGAATGGATCTTGTAGTAGTTTAACACAATTGAGATAGAGTTTCCTCTCCGCCTTAACCTCAACATGTGTATTTAGGATTCGAAGGCACCCCTCAACGGATATATCCTGTGATGCAGTAAGCTTAACAGTGCAAGATTTAGCAAGCTTTTCAGTTGTGCTTCTGACGAATGCGACTTCTTTCTTCCTTTTCTCCACCCTGGGTCTTTTTGGAACGGATGAGGATTCCAACCCATGGATTTCGCAGGGCTCTTCTCCTGAGCCACTTACATTATCAGTTCCAAGAACATCAGTTGTGCAAATGAAGTCAGATTCAGATGGGGTAAAAGCATGTGCTCCCGTTGCAGCAACCCCACTGAACATGTCATTCAGCTTTTTTTCAATGGATCATTGTCATTCAATTTGAATTTCTTAGTTACTGACACGACCTGCACAACATAGAAAACTGAATTAGTTAAATCAGTTCAATATAACTAAAATGAAATAAGGAAATGGTATAAGGTAAGTCATTACCTCTACTTTTTAAGCCCACCAATCCTCAGGAGCATCTTTTGTTCGCTTCACTGGATCCCAACCCAAACCTGTCATCCCCCTCTTAAGTTATTTTCAAATTTTCCAATCATTCTTTAATTGATTCCACTTGTCCTTAAATTTCATCATCTCATAGTCTCTTTTTGTCAGTTCCTTGAATTTGACAATAAGATTCTGCAAATTTTTTTTATTAAAATATATCGTAGGTCTATTTCCTAGATCCACTTCCTTAAGACAAATATCATAAAAAATATTTGTTGCTTCTCTGCCCCGCATGACAGATGATCCAACTTCTTTGCTCTTATTCATTGCAGTATTTACTAGTGAAATGTTAAATAAGAAAAAAAAATGCATTTAATAATATGAGCATCAAAAATCCAATAATGCTGCAGCATTTTTACGTAAAAAATCCAATACCATGAGCATCAAAAATCCAAAAATCCAATAAAACTTTAAACATTGAAGAAGACCTTAATATTAGAACAATATTTGAGAAGACCTTAATATTAATGTCAAGCTGGTTAAATTTAAAATGATTCAATTTTGAACCAGCAATAAAACATTTAGGCTAGCTTGAAAATAATTTTTATAAAATTTTTTCATATACACTCAAAAACTAATCAACATAAAAAATAGTTAGCCAATTTTAAAAAAAAATATCAATACATCAAAGAAGAAAATATTTACACATTACTTTTTATGAATCTACAGACATAAATAAATGAATATGCTTATATGCCTAACATTAATATCAATATTACTAATTTGGGAGTGCTCGAATCACAGTGCAAGAGAACCACACAAGGCCCAAAAGAAGAAATGGCTTGCTGTATATCATCAACTTTGAACATTTTTCAATAAAGGAATAAACGAATTATTGTATATCAATAAATGAATTATTGTATATCATCAGCTTTGAACATTTTTCAAGCTAATAATGCAAAAGAAGAAGAGGACAAATTGCTGTAGAAATGTCTGTCGAGATGAGAAGTAAAGGAAAAAATGATTGTGGACAGTGAGTTGCAAAGAAGAGGGCTCGGGAGATTATACCTGCCAAAGATGAGCGTGAGACCGAACGGAAGCAGGGAGCGGCAACGGGAAGTCGCGATCTAGCGAGATGCTGAACGGAAGCAAGGAGTGGCAACGGGGAGTCGTGGGATGTCGAACAGAAGCAGAGAGTCGCGATCTAGGGTTGACCTAGAAGATCGAGAGAGGAGAATCTCAGAAAAAGGATTGAAGAGAAGAGAAGAGGATGGGGATTTCTTACCAGACTCTCGGGCGATTGGGGAGTGTGGGAGGAGCGACTTCCTTTTCTTTCGGCGGAGGAAATAGGGCACGAATGCTTCGCGCGAGGGCAAGTGGGTAAAAAGGATTGCGGGGGGCGTTCGGAACGCTGATCGCGGGGTTATACCCGCGATCGTGTTTTCATTAAAATAAAAAAACGATGTTTTCCTATAAGCGGCTAAAACGTGCAAAACAAACGGTGCGGCGGCGTTTTCAAAAACGCCGCCGCACTTATAAGCTGCCCCAAACGCTGAGCACTTAGTTTTTTTGGTTTTAGATGAGGGTGTAGGTGGTGACCTTGAGAACTGGAGTGACCGAACATACGATAGTTAGAGCAATACAT
>NW_018220879.1:86294-110742 GCF_001263595.1 Phalaenopsis equestris
GACTCAATAACTGCCCATCGCCAATATCCTTGGTGTTGTGAACCTCACCAAATTTGGAGTGATCGAACATACGACAGTAAGAATTGGAGTGACCGAACATACGACAATGAGAGCAATACATAGAGAAATGCTCAATAACTACCCTTCGCCAATATCCTTGGTGTTGTGAGCCTAACCAAATTTCCTCGAGAGCGATTAAAGTGATGCTTCTTTCAATAAACACCCTGACTTCCGAAGGACATGAAAGATTAAAAATAGGAATATCCGTTTTGAGTGGCTTACCATAGACTGAAACAATAGAGTATAACATTTTTTTATTAAAATAATGAAATTTCAGGTCAGAGAGGCGAATCCAGATTGGTATGGTTGGTGGTTTCTTCTGTGGGACAAAATCCACAGTCAATTTCAAAATTTTCGTTGCTCTATTATCAATCCAAACTAGTTTTATAGAAAATAAGCATGTGTAATCCTCTTCATTGTTAAGTTGAATAAGGATGTGCCGCCCATCTAAAAGTCTAAATTTTAATCCCCAACAACGTGCATAAGCTCAAATTTCTTACGAATCATCTCCATTTTGGGATGGCCATAAAGGAGATTCCCCACCAAATTTAGATGACATGCGGAAGTAAGCAGATTACTTTCGGCTTCAGTAAAAAAGATGGTTGACTTCCCATTATTCCTACCAGCTTTCTTGATATAACAGAGCTCGCCACCCTCCAACGGCGCAAAAGAAGGCGGGAACAAACTCATTTTAGGAGTACCTGAGGCATGAACACCCGCAAGGGCAGCAACATAAGTTCTTCCCGAAGCCATCACCGGTTGAAGGAGGTGAGGCTTTAGGAGCAGTGAAGAATGCAGTCGAGGAAAGAGCAAACGACGAAGAAACGACAATTAGGGCAATTGCAACATGACGAAGCTGACGAAGTCGAAGAGCGAACCCCTTCTTCTCGAGCACGATGAAGCAACGAAATCGAGGAATATGCGAAAGGAGGAAGGTGATTGAAGGTGGAAGACGACGGAAATCTTCTTCGAACGAGCAGCATGACGAAGGACAAAGCAGACGAAGTTGATGAGGTGAGAACCCCTTCTTCGAGCACGACGTAGCGACGAGATCGATGAAGACGACGAACGAGGTAGGTGATTCAACGAAGCAGAAGACGAAAACTGCCATGAGCGTCCCGCGATTTGACTATTTTTCCTTCTGAATTTTGTTTTCTACATTGTGTGTGGCATCATTGTGTTTGATACTGATAAACTGCTAGAAATCTATTGTTTTATTGGTGATTATGCATCCTTACAATGAACTTGCTTATCATTGTTGATGCTGTTTGTGCTTGATGTTTATTTCATACATGTTAAGTTGATATTTTCACACTACTGCTTATCAAAGGCAGATGTAATTGAAGCAACATATGTGATCAGGATGCAAACAGACTATGATTCGTGGTCTGTATACGCTAACAAGATGGAATTTTCAATCCCGAATTCTTATTTTTTTTCAATGCTTTACAAGTTAGCTGATTGTTCTCCTTCCATTTTAGTTATTATTACGATGGAGAAAGAGCATGTCATCTTATGCATGTGTACATAGTTAATGTTTGGAACAGTTCATCCTCATTGTGGGCAAGCCCCAAAACCTTAAACTGACACCTGTGAAATCTGGAAAGAATGAAAAAAAAAATGTAGGAAAAATACTTTATAAGTGCAAGAAATACAGGTTTCTTTTACTGTGTAAATGCTAATCATGATAAATTGCAACTCAGAGGTCTCGAGTTGAAATGTTTGGATTGAATTTATGTTTTAAACAACTTTTTCTTTTTGGGATTATGAAAATCCTGATTTTGTTTAACCGCTTCTGTTTTTTTTTTTTTCTGTTCATTTATGCCTGCTCTGGTTTCTGCCAAAGCACCTATTAATTGGTCTTATAATTTGAGAAGTAATGAATACAGAAAATTGATGACAAGTTGAGGATGTTGGAAAGGGATCATTTCAGTAATGATTCTTCTCCTATAAGTGTTGCTATTGTTGGGTGTGGCTACTCTGGAGTAGAGCTTGCTGCCACAATATCTGAGAGATTAAAAAGCTTCGGAATAGTTCACGCAATCAATGTTGAAACTTCCATCTGTCCCAGTGCACCATCTGGAAATAGAGAAGCTGCTTTGAAAGTATGATCAACTTTTCTAATGTGTCAGCTTTAGAGTTTTGGTTTTAAAGCTTCAGTTTCATCGAGGTTGCAAATTTAATTTTGCAAACATCGTAAAGAATCTCAGTTTCATCTCATTGATAAGTTTTTTTGAACCATCTGCAAATCATGGGAACTTTTCTTTAGCTATATTTCGCATAAAGGGATACCTTTGTAATTAACTGCATTTAGCTAGGTATTGGTGTTAGATTAATGCTAATAATTAGTTAGCGGAGCAATAGGAATAGAACTATTTTGAAACTTATTAACTTTTGAGCAATTTAGTAATACAAAAAAAAAAAAAAAGAAAAAAAAGAGAGAATACAACCATTAAACTCTCACATCTGTTTTGAATTTATTGAGGGCTTGTTTGGAATCAAATTTGTTTTTTTTTTCTTTCATTTTTAGAAGTCTGCTTGTTTAGAGTTTTATTTACATATTTTTATTTTTTATTTCTACCAAATTAATATGATTTTGAGAACACTTTGTAGAAACAACCAGATACTAATAAAATAGTCAAACATGTTTTGTTTCTAATGAAAACATAAACGAAAACTAGAAATAGAAAATAAAAGATTAAAGTAATCCCAAATGGCCCCTTAACTTTAATAATTGTTTTTAGTCTATGAAATACTATTTTTGTGTGGTAGATCAACATATATATTTTGATATTCCATTAACTAGAGTTTTTACAGAGTTGAGTCAACTAGAGCTAACATCATATGCAACGCTCAAGGAATTAGAAAATAACAAACTGGAAGAGTCTGTCTAATAATGAATGTTATAAGTATGGTTCTCCATAAATGTTCTTTATTTAATATATATTGATGTAATATGCACCTTTAATATCATAATTGTGATATTTTCATTGTTCGACTGTTTTCTGCAGGTTCTTTCATCTCGAAACACTAAGCTTCACTTGGGTTATTTTGTGAGCTCGATTACTGAAGCTCCTAGTAAGGACTGGGTTGTGATTCCAAGAACTGAGCAAGTAATTAGTGTTGATAATGAAGTAAAAACAAACAGAAAATTTATTTTGGAGCTAAAACCTGCTCAGAGAGGTCTGCAGAGTCAGATTCTGGAGGCAGATTTGGTTTTATGGACTGTGGGTTCCAAATCACTTGTACCTGAGCTGGAACCTTCTGACCAACCCCGTACGTTACCCCTTAATGGAAGGGGACAAGCAGAAACTGATGAAACTCTCCGTGTAAAAGGTCATCCTAGAATATTTGCAATAGGTGACTCTGCGGCTATGAGGGATTCATCCGGAAAGTTGCTTCCTGCAACTGCTCAAGTATGTTGGTTCTTTTTTGGAAAATTCACATACATACCATACAATTCTTTTTTATTTACATATCTAACACCTAAAGTTTGATAGTTACATTTATAACATTTTGATATCATGAACCTATGTATGGTAGCTGTGCTTCACATTTAAAAAGATAATAGTTGTGATATTTTTTTGTGATATTAAAGATTAGAGTGTTTTGTATGTAGATATGGAAGTTTAGATGTTAGATATGTAAATACATTGAATTGTGTGGTATGTATGTAAATGACCCTTCTTTTTTGTGGTGATCTCATTGAGTAGTGATTATGTTTATTGAAGTTATGTTAAATTTATAATGGCTTTAGTATTTCTTTTGAGTGCTCGTTCTGGTGGATCTTTGGTTTTGTACTTCATACAATGCTTTGCAATGTCTTCGCCTATTTGCACACCTGGCACCGTAGTTTTATTTATTTTATGGAGCAGTTATTTTTAATTCTTGTTTGCTGTGCATCTCATTTTCCTTTGGTTAGCTTTATATTTTCTTATTTTATAATTATTCTGAAATAACATTTGGCTGGCAATTTGTCTAGGTTGCTTTTCAGCAAGCAGATTTTGCTGGTTGGAATCTTTGGGCATCAATTAATGATCGACCTCTTTTACCATTTCGGTATGTATTTCGTTAATTTTCCTTGTTTAATTCAAATCTGGCTCTTAAATATCTTATCCGAGGAAAAATATAATGCAGGTAATTATAGAGAAACAATTAATTATTTATTATTATTATTTTTTCATAATATATTCTCATATTAGAGGGCATTCTTCACTTTTTTGCTCCATTATTTTCTTCTTATTTTATCCATTGTATTTGTCTATATGTAAGCATGTTTATAGTGAATATATCTCATGTTTTCAATTGTCTCGTCATTGCATCTAAGCAAGGCTAAGCCTTGCCAATTTTTCCCCTTTCCCTTACATCTCTCTTTATGCCTGTCCAAATACTCGCACATTAAGCCAGCCACCTATCTATGTGTTTGTTCTAGTGTTTTGATGCGATGTAGTTGTTGAGATTTGCATCTAATGTAGGGTACTACTTGTAAATAGATGAAGTCAAGGGATTTATTTGTAAATGTTGCAACTTGTAAGACACTATATAAGCCTGCTATCAATGAAATAAAAGTGTTTTTTTTGAGCAATAATTTCAATTTGGTATCAAAGCTTAACCCTAACCGCTCTCTCACCCGTCCCTCCTGCAACCATCGTCGTCTTCTCACCCCTATTCACAGAAGTCGCGTGAACCCCTTTACGGGCGAAGGTTTTTGGAGTTCTCTGCGGCTGGGTTTGCGAGACGGGGAAGAAGCAAGGTCGGCTGGATTCACGAGACGAGGCATAGGCTAGGTCAGCTGGATTCACGAGATGGGGAAGAAGCAACATTGTTTGTGTCGCGATCTTGCTCTTGCTGCGAGACGAGGAAGAAGTGACTTGGCTAGATTTGCGAGATGATGAAAGAAACGACGTCGGGTCTGTGTTTCTCAATCTTGTTCTTGTTGCAAAAGCAAAAAAACACATTTTTTATCGAAGTAGAGACTGAAGCGAAGGACTTCCAATCGGTGAAGGGTCTCTTGGAACAGGGGAGTTGCAGCCTTGTAATTGAGGATGGTCAGAGATGGATATAGTGGGGGAGTTAAAGGAGTGGAACTTCTAGGGAAGATTGATTTTGAAGTTCTGAAGGTCTTGGTCGGGCTCATACAGGGAGCTAGCTTCAAGACGAGAGCCACTACCTTAGCACATGCTCCGACGTAGGTGAAGCTAGATCTCCCTTTTGTGAATCTGAAACTCGATGGACTGGCCACGTATTTAAGCTGGTAACGTTGGATTGATACTGCTCTAGTAGGGAATAGACTAGAAGGGTACTTGACGGGGGTTGAGCCAGGGTTGAGCCAAAGAGTGACGAGGGTTGAGCCAAAGAGTGACAGTGCTGAGAGAGATGAGTGGAGGACCACACATGCCTTGCTTTACACCTGCCTACTCAACTCGATGGTTCCATCGATTGCCTCATCAGTGGATGACATTCAAATGGTGAGCGACATTTGGGCAAATCTGAGGATCTATTCTGGAGCTGGGAACCACAGGAGGGTGTTCCATATTCAACTTGAGATAGAGACAATGGTTCAGGTGATAGATCGATTCAGGAGTGCTCTATAGACTTGGAGCGGTGGTAAGATCTTAATCACTTCTCACCTATGTCGAACTGTGGTGATCGTGGGTGCAAGAAAGGAGAGATCTTTGCACAGATGAGGACTATGCAGTTTTTGATTCATCTAAACGCGGCCTTTAATCAAAGGACATAAGTTTTTATTCCCAGGCGTTCTTCTTACACTAGATGAGGCCATTGCTGCGATAATATAGGAGGAGAGTCTCATGAAGCTACACTCTGAGCCAAGTGATTTTTTTGGTGCACTATCAGCATTGGCTGCTGCGAGCCCAGATACTCTAGGTGTCCAGGGGGAAACTCGCAAGTGTTACAATTGTAGTGGGGTTGGTCATTTGAGCAGGGTCTGTCCTAAGCCACCGAAGGAGAGAGGTGGACGTGGACAAGGTGGAGGTCGTGGTTGTGGTGGTGGTTGCGGGTGCCGTAAAGGTGGAAGAGGGGGCTATCGGACAAATCTGATGGTAGCACAGGACGAGGGAGAAACATGTGTGATCTTTACTAGTTAGAATCATGAGTGTCTATTGAAGTTGTTGAAGAGTAAGCAGAAAGCAGCAGGAGATGGAGCTGAAGATGTTTCAATTTCATTGATATCAAGGGGTAACATTGCCACTTATGCTCACTTCAGCAAAGGTACTAGTTACACTTTCTTTTGTCTTTATCTCCACCACAAACTTATCAGAATGAATCATAGTCTGGTGTTTCTTGTCACGTGACAGGTACTGTTGAAGAGTTTCTTTCATATACTCATCTAGTTATACCAGAGACTATACACACTGTTGATGGTACAATGCAGCATGTAGTTGGTAAGGGTACAATGAGATGTACCACTCATATGACTTTGTCTAATATTTTGCATGCTCCTCTCCTCCTTTTCCAGTAAACCGTTTATCCATTTGTGTCATTATTCTCCAGTTAAAATGCATTATTTCTTTTGATATTCCTCAGGTGACCTTCCAAGAGAAATGGACGGGCCAGACACTTGGGAATAGAACGTGGCATAACGGACTCTGGTACTTGGACTCAGAGGGGATTGGCTCAGCTCTAGCATCCATGGTGGAAAGTGCTGTAGTAGCAGATTGTGGACGAACGTCGATAATGTGTTACTGCTTCATCACAGACATATGAGACATTCTAGTCTTAATTTACTGAGTCAGTCGAATCCATCTATGTATAAAAAGACAACTAAAGAGAAATTGATGAGTGATGCTTGTGAGTTTGGCAAGCTCACTATGAGCTCTTATGTCAGTTCTGGGAATATGAGCTCTAGTGTGTTTAATTTGATATATTTTGATGTATGGGGACCTTGTTCCTAATAGTTCTATGAATGATTAACGGTATTTTGTAACATTTATTGATTTTTTTTCTCATGTTAACTGGATATATTTGATGAAACAGAAGAGTGAGGTGGTTGCTTGCTTTAATGATTTTCACAAGGCAATCCAGACCCAATATGGTGCAGTTATGAAGGCACTACGATTTGATAATGAGACAATATATAAATAAAACATTTGTGTACTACTTGTCAGCTCAAGAGATACAAGATCAATCACATGTCCATACACATCTGCACAGAATAGAGTAGTAGAGAGGAAGAATCAGCTTTTTCTAGAGATAGAGCAGAGCATAATGATGACAATGAATGTCCCACAACACTTATGGCGGCTAGCACTGTTGACAACCTCTCAATTGATTAACAGGATGCCCTCAAGACTGTTGGAGTGGAAAGCTTCTTGTCTGATGTTGAAAGGAGACAATAGTAGGATCCTTCCATTAAAGATATTTGGATGTCTATGGTTTGTGAAAGGTAATAAACCATCTGTATGGATGTTGGATCTCAGACTTGTGAAATGTATGTTCATGGGTTATTTTGCTACTCAAAAGGGTTGTCAGTTGGAGCTCAATTGAGAAGTGATTTTCCGTGAGTATGGCTGACATTCAGAGAGTTTGGACCATTCTACACTTTGGATATGAATTCACCCTTTAGTGACTCAACAGACACTAAAGATATGAGGCAAGAGAGAGGGAGTGGTAGTGGTGATGGTGTGGTGCAAGTGAGAGTAATATCATGTCGTGTGATGTGGGATGAATCAACTGAGGAGCCAAAAATTGA
This sequence comes from Phalaenopsis equestris, assembly GCF_001263595.1. Lineage (NCBI taxonomy): Eukaryota > Viridiplantae > Streptophyta > Magnoliopsida > Asparagales > Orchidaceae > Phalaenopsis > Phalaenopsis equestris. The sequence goes on from NW_018220879.1 coordinate 94,066, forward strand.
CGAGATTGACCTTAGAGATTGTGGGATTTAGGTTGAAGGTGAGTTAAGGGTGTATACACGGAGTAACAAAACAAATTGAGGGAACGAAGTTTACAACGCCAATAAGTCCTTTGTTCTGGGCTTCCCCAAATCTCGAGACACCTAAACCATCCAGTATTGATTCAAAACTCCCAGGTGATTATTTCTTCTCCCTACTCCGAACCCCCCAACCCAACATTGAGGAAAACCTCCCACAACAATGCAGGACATTCTTCTGATTATTTTGGGTGGAAATTTGATATTGCGAACTTTATTTCTTATTCTAACGTTTCAACTTTGCATGGAGTATTTATTGCATCATTGGACTTTGGCTCTATACCCAAGTGTTGGAAGATTGTTATAGAGGATCTCAAGTGGAAACCAACGATGCATGAAGAGCTTGGAGCTCTTGATTAAAATCAAACATGGGAGATTGTATCATTTCCTGGAGCTCTGATTAAAATCAAACATGGGAGATTGTATCATTTCCTGCAAGGAAGAAGGCAATTGGATGCAAGTGGATATTCACGGTGAAGGAAACTCCATAAGGGAAGGTGGAGAGGTACAAAACTTGCTAGTGTCAAAAGGATACTGTCAGACGTATGACATTGAATATGATGAAACATTTGCACCAGTCGTAAAGATGAGCACGACGAGGACACTGACTTCTCTGGCAATGAATGATGGAGGGAGAGCACTAACTGAATGTGAATAATGTTTTTCTTCATGGACAGCTACTAGAAAAAGTATATATGGAGATAACATCAAAATTCAGGACATCTCAGATAGTGGGCAAGTTGTGTAAGCTTAGGAAGTCACTGTATCGCTTGAAGCAGTCTCCTCAAGCCTGATTTGACAAGTTTAGAATAATGATGGTTGGCATGGGATAGCAGCATATTACTGCAGATCACACGTTGTTCTTTCGGTAACATGAATGTCACACTACCATATTTGTTGTGTATATGGATGACAATTATCATTGGTGATGTTGAGGCAGAGGCTGCTCAACTGAAGGGAAGTTTGGGGAAGCAATTTGAGGTAAATGATTTGGGACAACTCAGATATTTTCTTGGGATTGAAGTGGTCAATGGACATATGGAATCGGTCCTATCCCAGAAAAGTATATACTAAATCTTCTCATGGAGATATGTATGCGAGGGGCGCAAACTTGCAATCTCTCTGACTGATTAGAAGGTCAAGCTTAGTATAGAGACAGTTGAATCGGTTGATCGTGAGAGGTAGTAAAGACTGGTGAGTTGCCTGATCTATATGTGTAATGTTCGACCCAATATTTCTTTTATAGTGAGTTTGGTGAGCCACTACATTCATGATCCAAGGGTCATATGAATACAGTGTATCAGATTCCGAGTTATGTGAAGAGTGCTCCAAGGAAAGTGTTGATATACGGAAGAGTGGGCATATAGATATTGAGGGCTTTTGTGATTTTGACTGGACAAGCTGTGCTGATGATAGACGATTTACATCAGGATATTGCATGTTTGTAGGTGGCAACTTGGTTTCGTGGAAGAGCAACAAACAATCGGTTGTATCAAGATCAACAACAGAGGCAGAATACAGAGCCATGACATTAGGTGTTTTTGAGATGATGTGGTTGAAAACCTTATTGGCTTAACTCAAAGTGGATCACAGAACTCAAATGAAGTTGTGGTGAGACAACAAGTCGGCAATCAACATTGCTAACAACTAGGTGCAACATGATAGAACCAAACATGTGGAGATTGAGAGGTTCTTCATCAAGGAAGAGCTGAATAATGGACTGCTGGAGCTAAGTCATGTACCCATTGAAGAGCAAGTGGAGGATTGCGTCACCGAAGGACTTGGCACGTTAGATTTGTCTAGGTTTTGTAGACAAGATGGGCTTAGTGAATATTTTTTGCCCATCTTGAGGGGGAGTGTTGAGATTTGTATCTAATTGAGGGTCCTACTTATAAATAAATAGATGAAGTGGAAGGATTCATTTGTAGATGTTGTAACTAGTAAGACTGTATATAAACCCATCATCTATAAAATGAAGGTGATTTTTTGAGCAATAATTTCAATTACAGCTTGCATCACTTACTCGCCAACGTGACACCCTTTGCATGCCCAACTCATTGCCTTTTGCTATAACTACCAAGATGACATTTGTTGCCTATTAATAATTTTTTTCCTGCTCCATTGCTACTTTCCGCTGTGTTCTCTCTTGCACCCATAACTCCGTCACTCACGTATTTCTGCTTGTGAAGTCTCTCTCCTGCACTTTTCTGCTCAATGATCTTTCGGTTGTTTCCCTGCAACCTCATCTAAGCATTAACTCTCAATCTATGATTAATTAAATCAAGGTTTTTTCATTCTCTTTTTGGTGTTTATTGACATCTTTTACTCCTTTCCTGGATGAAGCACTTTTCCAACATTTGTGCCATTATTAAACTCAATGTTTTCAACTAGCTCATGTGGTTTGGGCCTTTCATTTGCTCGTTGGATCATTTGAGAAACTTTATTATTTGGACTCTTTGGATATTGCTAAACATATAAAATATCTAGCCTTTGACTATTATTATTATTTGAATGCTTAATAGTCTTGAACCATCGAATACTCTTATCATCATGTTTTAGCAGACTGCAAAAGCATGTGGGACTTTATTCATATCACTTTCTATTAAGATAACACCATCTCTTAGGAGTATACTTTTTCATTTGTCTTTACAATAGGATGATTACTGTAGTACCTTGAAAGGTAAATTCTATGAATTTCTTTAATATCACCCTTTTACCACTACTCCATCTACTTGAGTAAATAAAAACGATAATTTTTATTGCTATGTTGTTTTAGTTTCAATCCATCTCTTTAAATTGTTGAAGCTCAATTGATGATTAATTATATTATTCCCAACATTTTTGTGGCTCTCTTTCATTTTCTTTAGAGCTCGGAGCTAACTATATTTTTTTAATAATCACAAATCGACCACTATTATTACCATCATAAGAAAAAAATGGGGTAAACCTGGTCTTGGTGCTGGTTGTGTTTATGGTCGAATCTCTTTTCCAACTTGTCAGCACTACTACGGTTAATTACTCGTATGAATGTTGCCGAAAAAAATTGGTTGTTTTTCAACCACTCAACATGTTGCCACCACTATTTTTTGGTCCTAATTTAGGAACTGTTTCACTTTTCCATGATGAATTTGATTGCTTATTATTTCATTCCCAACTATCTCTGCCTCCTAGATGGTTTCCTTGGTGTGTTTTGGGTCTTAGATTCTGGTACTTCTTTCTACCCGAGATGTTCGGCCCGTTTGGGGCAGCACCGCTGCACTGTTTGGATATCAAGTTCGCGCAAATTATTCCTACCGAACAACGTCCGCGTCCAACAAATCCTTCATGGGCTTCGATGCGCCCGCGTCCCGCGTTCGGGAACAGCTAATTCCAGAGGTACCCCTGATCTCTCGCCTTCTCCCTCCCTAGATTCTTCGTTTCCCTAGAAGAGATCTGCCTTCTCCTTCTTCTACCCCTGCTTCTCTCTGTCTTCACAGTTTCTTCGTCTTCCTTTCTCCGAGAACAAGAAGAGAAGAGAAGAGAAAACTAAGGGCTTGGCTTCGTCTCTCCCTACCTGTGTCTGCATATAGGGATGGATCCTCCGACTGCTCAAAGGATGTCGACGCCTGACGATCCTCAAGATGACGCCATTAATGAATGCTGCTCTTGTTGCTACGATTACAGACTTCTTGTGTTGCTCCTTCTTCTGCGAAAATTAGAAGACGATTTTGATCTCTGTCGGAGGAGCGAGGGTGATCTGTTTTCTTTCATGGATTTGATTTTTTTTTTCACTTTAATTTTTTTTTATATTTGGAAGCCCTGATTCGTTGCGATGTTCTTTCTGATTGGGTATTAGCAGTGTATCTGTGCAGAAATAGTTGATAGAAGAAATTTCTGACCAAAATTTGAGTGTTTAATACATGATTGAAGTTTTCTCTTGCCGTTCTAATATATATATATATATATAAATGTTGAGTGTAAGGGGATTCTTTTCGCTAATATCAGTTATTCATAGTTTTTTTTTACGTGTCTGCATAAATTTTGTACATAATTTTATTTTGTTTGATGCTTCTTTAATCGAGTAAGTAGAAAGTGAGCCGGACAATTTTGCATAACACGAAAAATCAGTGATGCAAGCGTTTGAAGCTGTTGAAAATAACTTAACCAAATAGGGGCAGAATGGTCATTTGTTCAACAACAACTGTCAATAATCTGTTCTGAATAAGCTGCCCCAAACAGCAAACCAGTTTATTTTGATAATCTGCAGGTTATCAGATTATCAGAATAATCTGCTTATCAACAGATTATAAATAATTAATAGCTGCCTCAAACAAACCCGTAATCCATAGTTATATTTATATGCAATGATGCAATATTTCTTATATCTTTATTTCATATTTCTCCATCAAATATCTTTAGGAAAAGATTTATTTATTTTTCTTACTCATTAACTTTATAAAAAAAATATTATGTGTCATGCTTTCCTATAAATCTTCTACAACAACAATAACAACATCAAACTTTTATCTCACTATGTGGGGTCGGCTACATTAATACTTTTTCTACATTAATTCATATTTAATGTCATATTTTCATTTAATTCTAATAAATTAAGATTATTTCTTTCTTAAAAATATGCCCAATTCTTTATGGGTCTACCTCTGCCTTTCTTAACATCAGTCGAATCTAAAACATCTACTCTCCTAATTAGTTCATCAGCTGGTCGACGTTTAATGTGACCAAATCATCTAAGACATCTCTCTCTAATCTTGTCCGCCACTGGGGCTACACGAACCCTATTACGTATATACTCATTTTGCATTTTGTCCCCAAGTGTCTAGCCACTCATCAACCTAAGCATCCTCATCTCAGCAGCACTGAACTTAGTTTTATGTTAGCTCTAAACTTTGTTTTAGGGAACCTTAGGTATTGGTTGATTTAGGTAACCTTAGGATGGGACCAGGGTTATGTTAGCTCTGAAATCAAATGATATCGGAGTTAATTAACAACGATGGGAAAAACAAATTTTTTCTACTGAAATCAAATAGGAAATTGCAACCCAACAAAACGGAAATCTATAGTTACAACCTGTCTCAAACTATGGTGGATCATGGGGTGGTGTTGGTGATCAGCAAGCATTTGACCTTTCGAGAGGTAGCAAAAAGCGGTTAATGGGCTAGAAGGTGTGGCAGCAGCAAATGGGTGTTTGTAGCAGCGAGGTGGAAGTGTGAGGCTGCAAGAAGAACAAGGGTGGTTGTTGTCCTGAGCGTATTGGTAGCAGCAAGCGGGAAGTGTGAAGTTGCAGGAATAAAAACTGTGGTTGCTGTCTTTGGCGGTGGCAGAAAGAAAGATGGTCGTACATCGAGGATAACAACAGATAACGGTTCTTTTGGGCAGTGACAGCGAGGGGGAATGATGGCAACAACGACGGCGGATGCAGTGGACTGCTGGACAGCAAAAGGATGGGTTGTCTGGGGCGGCAGTGACAAGCAGCTAGAAAGTGGGAAATTCCAGGAAAATAGCCAAGGGCTGCTGTTCAGGGCGGCTGCAGCAAGGGCGGGTGATGGGGAGTGTGTGGGGCGGATGGGGAAGGGTAGGGGGAAGGATAATCATCATTTCATGAGCGAGACATGGTCGGAGCACTACTCAACCCTTAGATGCAGCCCTAGACAGGAAAGCAAAGAGGCCGGCGTCTGTCCCAAACAAACATATAACCAAAAACTAACCCTAAAACATCAAGAAAGTGAATATTTAATAATAGGATAATTAGGATACTCCCTTGGGCGGCAATTCCTAGGGCTAAGAGGGCTGCTTGGCGCTTCCAGGTTCGGGGTCATGCGACTATTGTCGTGTAAATGGCGCCCCATGTCGAGCACTCCTAAAATAAAAGAAAAAAACTGTTGCACTCCTAATTAGCAGAAATCTTAAAATGAGAAATGAGGACAATGATATGAATCTGAAAATTAACTAATAATAACTAAAATACATAAGAAATGACATGAGAACTGGTAGCTAGAACGTAATATTTCAACGAACACTGTTGCATTATAAGTATCTGCTTCACAGTCATAACAACAAGCTCTGCTCATTGGATTTCCAGTTTCCAGTATCTTGGAGAAATGATGACCCTTGGAAGGAATGATGCTGCTTTCTCACCAAGCTTTATAGAGGGCCTTACTTTGGATGGACCCATTGGACATACTGGTAACTTCACGTCTCTGCCTCTTTTCAATATAAGATTTTGGAAGATTTATACACATACCACTCAATTCCTATGTATTTACATATCTAACACCTAAACTTCAATTGGCCAACTTACCTATACTTACCTATGCATGAAAAGGTGTATTTCACTTTCTAAAAGTTAAAATAGTGGCACTTTTTATTTGATATGAAAGATTTGGGTGGTATCAATATAAAAAAGCAAAGTTTAGTGTTAGATATATAAATATACAAATATACAAAAATTGGGTGGTATGTATGTAAATGTCCCTTTCGGATGTATTCATTCATCTCATCATTGTTACATTCTTGTATTACAGCACGGAAGCTGGCTTATCTCTTGAGGATGCCGACCAATGAACATCGGCTCAAAGTGGGGATCAGTTGGCTTGCTAAATCTGCAGTTGATACTATTGCTTCTCTACAAACAACCATAGTTAGTGTGTTCTCAGGTTCTTAAAACTGTGGAGCTCTATATATTATCATTAGTCATATCTCTTTAAGTTTGTTCTATGTGGTCAAGGTTGATTAATAAGCATTATTTCTTGCTAATGCACAAAAATATCCAACTTAGGGTTTCACATATTCTTGTTTTACTACCAAATAATTTCCCATTATGATCAATAACATTGATTATTGTCCGTTTTTCTGATAATTGGTAGTTGTTAATTGTACTAGTCTTTTGTGAATCTTAATTATCAATGATTGTTGCATTCAGATTTGGGTGCAATGATACTACGAGGATTCTACCAGTGAGATTTGCCAAATCTCATAGAATAAAAAACCTAATAAAAAGTGGGGAAGCATTTACATACATAGCACACAATTCTGTATGTTTATACATCTCACACCCAAATCTTCATATTCACCCGCATACCATTCAATTGTTTTCAATCACAAAACTACCACTAATTATCAATGTTCACAAGTCAAATCCACATTTTAAGGCATGGGTAAAAGTGATATGTAGGTAAATATCAAAGTTTTGGTGTGAGATGGGCAGGTATATATGAAGATGTATAAATTCCCAAAAAAATAATAATATAAAAAAAGATTGGGAAGGAGAGAGAGAGAGAGAGAGAGAGAGAGAGAGAGAGAGAGGGTGTGGGGATTTTACTGTTAGCACAAAACACTAGGCTCATCCGTCGAAATAGTCTTTTCTCTTATACATTTCAGAGTTTCGAACGTTACATGAAAAGTTGCACCTTTTTTTTGCGGATAAATAAATAAATAATGCATGATAAGATAATTACAGACTTATGAATACCAGGATTAGAGTTATGGAGGCAATATAAAAAATTATTGGTTAGACCACTAGTGGGCATACATGTAAAACTTTTTTAGCAAGCAATACTTGTGTCACTAATTAGTAGATGTGTTTACATGTTTTCAGAAAGGGAATGCTGATTTCTTGATGATGTCATTGCTTTAGGACAAGATGGGTGAGTAACTTCTGTTGGTTAGGTGTGTGGCCCCCTAAATTTGGGCACCATGATTCGTGAGTGCACCTTGGTCTTTGGCAATTGAAGCACTTGGTGGCCGATGGCTGTACTTTAGCCTTTGGTGAGTGCATTTTAGCCTTAGATGAGTGCAACTTGGCTTTTAATGAGTACACTGATGGAAATTGAACCTTGGTCTGTACACCTTTAACCTTCCTTATTTTACATTGGATTGTGTTACGTCGTTGCCTAGCCTAAGGGAAATTAAGTCTTTTTTTATTAATTCTTGTTTGGTATATGTATGGCTAATGTATTTAGGGTTAGGGTTATGCATGAGATTATTGTTGTAAGTTATAGAGTTTGGGTTTGGGAGAGATTTCATACCTCTTGATTTGTAGAGTTTTGGAGAAATCACCTACCTCTTGAATTGTTGGTGTTTATCCTTTATTTTATATGTTTGTGGTTGAATTATCGGCTTTGGAGAAATAAAATTTTGTCTTGCACTAATTTTTGTGGAGAATCCTATCAAATTGTTATCAAAGCATTCGGTTCTGGGAATAAGGATCAGAAGGATGAAGAGCTAGAGTTTTTGTAGAGGAGAAATCCTAGGGAAGTATCGTAACATATGTAGCGTTTAATATATGGACACAAATGACAGGAACATGATGTGCCATATAGTCGTGAGCTAAGCTTGTTGGGAAGGTTACAAAGGGATTGTATCTTTTGTCTCATGCACTTGTGAAGACTGGTGGGATTCTAACACCTAGGAAGTGGACATCGTTACGCTTGTTTACAAAACTTGAAACTCCCTTCTTCCCACTCTAAGACGTCGATATAGTTGTGATAGTCACTCGGAATCGCGCCTTCGTGATCGTTGTAAGGTTCGAATATTATAGGTTCTCACGGTGTGTGACGAAAAGACAGAGGATGAAGAAATAGCGATGGTTGTGGTGAAGGGGCAAGAACACTTACTTTTTTCCACTTTGAAGGCAATGTGATTGTTACACCAACATCTAGCCTCAGGGCAATATAGGTTTTTTTTAATTAATTCTTGTTTGGTATAATAAGGCTAACATGTTTAGGGCTAAGGTTATGCATGAGATTATTCTTGTGAGTATTAAGGTTAGGGTTTGTGAGAGATTTCCTACTTCTCGAATTGTGGGAATTGGGAGAGATTGTCTGTCTGTCGAATTGTAGGTGTTTATCTTTTATTTTGTATGTTGTGGTTATATTGTTTGCTTTGGAGAAATAAATTTTTATTTTGACCTAACTTCTGTAGGCAATTCTATCAGATTGCGAACCAGGCCATTAATATATTTAGATGTACAAAATATAGTCATTGGGATACTCGATGTATGTTTTGTTCTCTTATATATTTTTTTGTAATCTTTGGAGGGTAACTTGCAAAAAATAAGTGAATTAGAATCCCAATATCTTAATATTAGTAGAAGTGGTTATATTTAAATTTATTTGTGCTGCTAAAACGTTATTAGCAAGACTTGTACGGTCTCATAGAATGAATATATAACAAAGGAAAAAGATGGAGAAAGAGAAAATGAGGTATATAAGCTTTGAAGATTTTACTGCTAGCATAAAATTACTAGAATCTATATCTTGAAATGGCATTTTGATGCTTGATTTATGAGGTTTTGGGAACTATAGGAAAAACTACACCTTGACCGCATGCAGAATAAATAAGTAGAAGATACATGACAAGTTAATTAGAGACACATCAGCAAGAAGACCAAAGTTCTGATTTGCAAATGAAAATACTGGTAAGAATACTAGTGAGTACATGTGGACTTCTCCTTAGGTGGGAGAGGGGATTCAAGTATTGAGTAGACGAGTTCATAGGCCTTTAGAAGGGAATGTTGACTTATTGATAACGTAGTCAGTTTTGGATAGATATAAGTAACTTTTGTTGTTTGTGTGAGTAGCTCCTTTATACTAAGGTGATTGTACATTTGATGTGTACATCTTGGTCTTTGTAGAGTGCACTTTAGTTTATAATGAGTGAATCTTGGCATTTGATAGTTGCTCCTAATCATTTGATGAGTGCACCTCAGTCTTTGACAAGTGTGCATTAGCCTTTAACCTTCTTGGCTTATCGTTGGCATACTTGGATATATGAAATCAAGTTGTTTGCACATTTTGATGTGCATTTATTTTTATGATTATCTAGTAATTTTGGACAGTAAATTGCAAAGCAAAAAGAAGAGAATTAGAAACATATAATTTTAATGATAGTAATAGAATTCTAGTAATTTACTTTCCTGATCAGTTACCTTATCAAAGATGGATTGGATTTGATCAATCTTTTGTGTTACTCATGGCTTGCCTATAAATAAGCACATGGTTGCTATTTTGAAGATTACTCTGTTCTATAATCTATATCCTCAATCTTGTCATACAAGTTATATTATCAATATGGATTATATTCCAAACGAAGAAAGTAAGACATTAGATGATTCTTGACTTCTATCAATCATGCAACTTTTCATATTAAATCTACAATTCTTCTATCCAGCAATCGAAATAGAGATTGTATGAATTCTTACTTCTAAAAGAATGAAACTCTAGTCTTGTGATCCTCTGTAGTTATAGTATGTATAAGTAGGACTTATACTCACCAAAATGGCGAGGAAGCCACTAGAGTGGAAAGGAAAAGAGAGGTCCAACTACAAAGCTATAAACACTACCACAAAGGACTTATATCCTTTCAGAATTGGGAAAGCTTCTAACACCCTACCACCTAAGTATAAAAACTTATACTTATCCAGTTGGGTAGAAAAGGCACAGGAGATTCTCCTCGAGACATGTAGAATGACGCACTTATCTAAAGTCCTAATTTAAAGGCCCTATTAGGGATGACTTTGGAGAAATTCATGCTATGCGAACAATTTTAAAATCGTCCTAAAGGCCATGTAGAAATTAAAGTGTGTGTTTTAAATAATTTAATTTTCTTAATGCAAAATTTTGACTAATCTTAATATTTTGTTATTAGCATTCTAAAAAAGAGAAAATTTTAGGTTTTTAAAGAGCCTAAATTATACTTCACTTGATTCCCAGACAAACCAAAATTAAAGAAAGAGGAAATAATAGCACACTGCGTAAAGTAAATCAAGCTAAGTATAAATAAATGACAGGCAGGGCGCCGTTAGGCCGACAACATATCCAAGAAAGAAAAAAAGGTGATTGGGCCACACACACACACACACACACACACACACACACACACACACACACACACAATATATATATATATATATGTATATATATATATATCTAGTCTTAAATGTTATACATCAAACTAAAATCTAGAATTAAGGTACGGGACACGAACTAACTACTCATTACCACCACATTGTTCCCGTATCAAGCTCCATGAAACTCGTGCTCATACCTTATTTCTAGTAAGACTCCCCTAAGGACTCTAAAAGGTACATAATAAAGGCTAAAAAAAGACTCGACCTCCATGAAATTAAAGTTAGCGACTGCTACTTTCTCTATGATATACCTACTCATTTGAGAGTTTATGTATTATAATTTTAAAATATATTTTATAAATTATATAACTCAAGAGTCGCCACGGTTAAACAATATTCACTAGGTATTAATGCAAATGCACGTATCGTTTAGGTAATATAATAATTTCCTTATTCCCAAGTGTCGATCCCATAGGGAACCACAGTAGATAATCACTTTAGGTGAAGTTTTAGTCTACTACTGTTAGGCTCTAATTTGGAGTGTCAATAAAGGTGATTTTGCTACCACTACTCCTAAGTTACAATTTTAATTCTATGTTAAAACTTATCTAGAGTAGAGCAATCAATAAGGTGAAATGCAAGATTGATAAAAAGTACTTTTCTCTTGTGAATAGTTAAGTAGGTTGTAGGTTTGAAGTTTAAGAATGTAAAAAAACTGTGACCAAAGAAGCATATTTCTATCTTTCCTCTCCCAAGTTATAGATGAGATTAGTTCACTAATATGTTATTTACTTTTGGCAGCGGTGCCAGATGGTGCTACATATATGCTCCCCATAACTGTATGACCCATCTATCACCCAGAAAGCTCTAATACGAACCTCCAAGAATATTTATCTCCCTAAATTTGCACAGCCACCTAACTACTAGGCTTCATAGTTAAATGAACATTATGAACATTTCATGTTAATTTACAACCGCTCGTGGTCAAGTCAAGTGGGTCACAACAAGTTTTAACAAATCTTATGGCCTATAAGATATGTAAATTAAGTTTAGGAGAACACTCATCACATATTAAATTAAGATTTATTCTTAAACTTCTACACCCTACACTTACTACCAAATCATCACAAAAGAAAAGCACAAAAAACAATCACAAAAGAAAAGCACATGGTTTCTACTCATAATGCATAATAGATTCAATAGAAGACTTCATGAAACAATGCAATTTAAACTAAATATGTGTTTTAAAGGATCACAAGACAATCAATCAACTCTACTTAGCAAAAAAAAGTTCTCTAAATAATGCTTACTAGATTACAATACAATCAAAACATACAATACTTAACTTTAATCTCTTTAAAATCATTCCACTGAAGTTCTCTACTGCTACTTGCAATTGTTAATACAATCCCTTACAAATGCTCTCTAATTCCTTGAAGTTCTCTACTGCTACTTGCAATTGTTGATATAATCCCTTACAAATGCTCTCAAATTCCCTTACAAATTTCTCTATATTATTGTAATACTACTCCTAATATGGATTTCCTAAAGTCCTTGGGGAGTTCCAGACCTTGGAACTTCATCCCCATGTCCTCAAATGACAGAAAATCTTCTTTTCCATCATCCCAAACCACTAAATAGCTCCCAGAAAAACTTCTCCAAACAGTTTTGGTGCCTAAGCACCTGAGCGACGCCCTCTCTGTTTCTTGGTCATACAATGTCACCTAGGAGCCAGGAAGTGGCACCTAGGCTCCACATGTTGCACTCAACATTGTTCTGATTGCTTTGTTTCACTTCGATTTCGCTCCAGTTCGCTCCAATTGCTTTACCTATTATACCTACACCAAAAACATAAGAATATCTTCCTTTAAATTTTAATTTCATTCATACACAAATAATATAAAAAGTAAAGAAAATTAAGCGTGCAAAAAGACATATCAAAATCCCCAAATATTAGTGTTAATTATCCTTAGATAACACTACAACTTTAAAACTAAATCTGTTGATTTGTGTTAGTAGATTTCATTAAGATTTTCTATAATTATGCTTTAGGAATATCATAGTACAACTTAGGAGAAATCCACTTAATTAGACTAAAACTAGGGTTTAAGAATATTTTGTATTCATGTCAGGAATACTAATTTTATATCTATTTCAAAATAATTGTAATTTGTTAAACTCCGAATTCTTAGAAAGTATAAAAGATAGAATTAAAGCACTCATGTAGAAAGATTTAACTAAAAATTTTTAATGAAAGTAAAAACAAGTTTAGGATAGTATCTAAGATTTCTCCTTTAGGAAGGTTCAAGTGAAACTAATTTTTAATTAGGCTTCTCCTCACTTCTCATTTCCTTTTTCTTTTCTTCTTTTTCTTATTTTAGGAACTTTTTCAATTCTTTCTAGTTTTATGTGAGGATTACTATATCTGGATATACTTTGATGGTTTTGAATTTCATTATCCTCTTTATAAAGTTAAATATTTATAGCTATCCTATACTTATTTTCAAAAGAAGAAAAGTATTAGTTTTAAAACAAGGGTAGAGGCTTAATCCTCTTAGAGTTGTAATTCTAAAACTCCTAGCTTTTCAAAAATGTAATTCTTTCATATTTTAAATAGTAAAATCGTTTTCCTATTGTTTCCTACAAAAGTTCTTAAACTTAGTACAGTCTTTTTCAAAAATTTCACTAAATCTTCTATGTTATTCCCTAGGATCAAAATTCATAATACCCTAAGGATAACACCACATACCATAACTTATGTAGAGTTTATTATTTTAATAAACAGTCTATAAGGACAAATAAAGCTTAAGTATTTAAAAAGCATTTTCTCTCCCTCCCTAACTTAATTTTTAGCTTATATGGCATTAAGAATCATAAATATAAGCAGTAAGAAAATTTACAGCTCAGAAGTAAAATCTATTAGAAGTGTCTATCAGAAATATTTATCACAAATTTCTATGGACAGATTAGTATGTAACAAAATGTAAATCTAACGTACACATGTCAAAATGAAAATTGAACTAAAAAGAGTAATTAAAGTGCATATAGCCTCATAACAGTAAAAAAAAAGTACTAACAACATTTGTCCTAAATCTTACATCATGAATGAATAGTGACAAATCTCAGGTTAACTCAACCACATGACAATATATCATCATTCAAGAAACAATAGAAAAGACCACAGCTTTCTACATGTTTTGATTTAAATTTAGGTTAACCTAAAATGAACATTTTAATCTCCTGAAAGTCCTAAATTACTCCAGTAACACATTCACAGACACACAAGATAAATGAGGTCAATTCTTCCTAAAACTCATCATATCTTCCAACCTTACTTTCAATTTATAACGAAATCAAAACACTGAAAAATTAGGTGCTTGTACAAATTTTATAGGGTTCAACCATGGGCAAGATTATCCCTGTTATATTGACTCATGTATTGTCAACCTCAGGCATTACCTCAACCCTTAATATATGCACCACAAACTTTATAGTGTTTACTCATCCTCATGTTACTTATCAAGTAGGTTCATGACCCTACTCAACATAAACAAGGTTAGACAAAGGAAGTAACAAAATTGAGATGGACATGACATTAGACCAAACTCAACACATCACTCGTAAAGCTCAAGTTTGGTTGAGAATTGAGTTGTAGTGGACTCATCAATCCAACTACTACAGAGAAGATATACAGGCCTAGCCATGCTGAGACGTTAAGAATTCACCTCTCTCATGAAACATCAACAACTCAACTATTTAATCTTACATATAATTATCCACGATCACCATCAATCATAACAATCCATAACCATCATACACATATCATTCAAACTCATGGGCAATCACACCAACAAAGATAACCATGAGGCGCCTCCTATGAAGCGCTTGGTTTAATGTCATCAGCCCGATGAACCCAAGAATTATTCATGTTTGCCTTGCACATTACCCTTCTCCTTAGGGTTCACCTCAATGTTATTAGGAATAATTCCCTGAGGATGACTGCTAAGTGTAGAAGCAATCTGCCCTAGTTGGTTTTCTATGTTCTTAAGTGCAGTTCCTTGGTTATGCAGGTGATTTCCCAATTGAATAATAACCTCTTCAAATGATAATTTCTTCTCCTTAAATTATGGGTTAGCATTAAATCTAGGAGGATAAGAAGGTCTGAAGCTAGAATTTCCCTGGTTATTCCAATTACTTCTTAAATTAACTATATTATTTCCCCAAGATTGGTTTCCTCCTCCAAAATTGTTATTCCAATTGAAATTGGGATGATTCTTCCAACCTAGGTTGTAATAATTGGCATATGGGTTATTTTGGCTATTTTTTATTGCATAGATAGTTTCAACAAAGTTATTATCAACTAGTTGTCCAAATGAGTTTTCCTCAATGTCAGGAATTCCTTGATTTTGACTCATCCTATAATGGTCTAATTTCCGTGCAATAGCTGTAACTTGAGATGTTAAGATTGTAAGTACATCATGTTCATGAATATTAGCTACTTTCTTGAGCTTGACTCTCTCAGATGGTCATTGGAAGTTATTAGTGGGCATTTCCTCAATGATAGAATAGGTCTCTTCATAATGTTTGGACATGAGAGACCCACCTACAACAACATCTATAATCACTCTTAAATATCCAATTAATATGTTATAGAAGGTTTGTATGATAAACCAATCGGGTAATGTGTGATGTGGACACTTCCTAAGAAGTTCCTTAAATCGTTCCCAAGCCTGGTAAATTGATTCACTATCATATTAACTGAACGATGTGATATCATTCCGCAACTTAGCTATTTTGGTTGGTGGAAAATACTTGACATGAAATTTCTGAGCTAAATCTCCCCATGTTTTGTTGGATCTCAGTGCTAATAAATTGAGCCACAATTTGGCTTTATCTCTCAGTAAAAAGGGAAAAATTCTAAGTCTAACAACATCATTAGAGACATCATTATACCTAAATGTGGCACAGATTTTTAAGAAACTTATTAAATGCAAATTAGGGTCTTCAGATGGAGATCCTCCAAATTGATTATTTTGTACCATCTAAATAATTTCAGGATTAAGTTCAAAAGTAGTAGCCTCTATAATGGAATTTTGTATATTTAAGTGAATTTCATCCACTGTAGCGTTCTCATAATCCTTCAAAGGTCAATTAACATTACAATCGTATATGTTCCATGATTTTGATCTGCCATTTCTACAACAAGTTTCTGAAGTCTTCTTTATTTCTTAATCCTCTTAATAGTTCTCTCTAATTCTGATTCGTATTGTTCAAGTTCTGCAACTCCTGAACTACATATTCAATACTATAGATTTGACTAATAGGACAGATTTCTAACACTCAAGAGAAAATTTATTTTTTGGTATTTTAGCTTTTCTTTTAAAAATAAAGGCACACAATATAATAATCATGTTATATAAACACTACAATTTCCATGTCTAAGACTTATGGATTCAACTAAAATTGCCCTAAAAAGTTCTTCTACCGTCTCAATTTCTCAATAACGGTGCCAAAAACTTGATCGATCTCTACGGTGTACCTAGTGATGTAGGGATTTAAAATTATAATTTTAAAATATCTTTTATAATTTAATTATTAAAGTTTTAACAATGTTAAACACAAAACTTTAGGTAATAACTGACCAAAAGAAAATATGCTGAGATTTTTATACCTATGTTATACTGATTTTGATGATATTGCACTTTAAAGAAAGGTATTTTTTATGTTTTGTTGCAGATATGATGAATTATGGTCAT
>NW_018220879.1:110865-120049 GCF_001263595.1 Phalaenopsis equestris
ACCCAAAATAAAAAATTAAAGAGGTCCCGCCGATGGTGCCCTCAAGGCCGCCGACGGTGAGATAGGCGGTTATCCCAACAGGTGCATTGAATGTGGACGATTTTTGAAGGGATGCTTAGGCAACTCTTGGAAAAATCTTCTACAACTTTAAAAGAAAATTTTTTTTTGAAAATAGATGGGGAGTTTGAGGAGTTTGAAGGTTTGAACAGAGTCCAAGAGTTCTAGTAGAGTGTAGAGAATTTAATTTAGGGTTAGATTGTGAGGAATTCTTCGAGAGATTGTAAGAGTGGAGGGAAAGTGATGGATTTCTTCCTCCTTGCCGCTTCGAAGAAGAATTCTTTGTGCTGTAAAGAAAGGAAGAGATTCAGAGGAACTTCGAGGAGTTTGCTTGGGGAGGAATTAGAGATAAGTGTTATTTACTTGTTGTAGTTTGTATAACTTTGCTTTTATATATAAATTTCGAATTTTGTCGTGTCCTCCCCATGAGTTCTGAGTAGTTTTCTCTGTCTTTATCCTTGTCTTGAGGTTTTGTGAAATGGTGATTTGAATTGGTTGAGCCTTGAAAATGTTAAAGAAGTTGTGATAATCTTTTCACAATCTTAATTTACTTTCAATCTGGTCAATTGATTTGTTAAAATATGTTGAGTTTTACAACTAAAGTGAAGATTACATCCCAGATTCAGGGAGATCAAAGCCCTTGGAATGGGTGCAAATAAATAGGGAAATAAAATTATTGGGCATAGAATTAGAGATTTTAGAGTGGCAGACTAAAATCTCCAATTTGGTCCTATCGTTTGGGTGCTGAAGTGTAGATATTAGCCCTCAGGCGAGGGGAACGTGGGAGCTCCGAAGTGAGAGCTAATATCCTCTCAGCCTAGACGCAGATTCAGTAACCAAGCATAGGATTAGTCAATGTTTTTATGCTTGGACTAAAGGGTAAAGAATAGGTATGCTCCTATTTGGCAGAATCCAATTTGAACTTATTCACTTTATCCATTCACTTTAATTTCTTGACAAGGAGAATGATGCTTTCTTATATATTGAATTTCACATTAGAAACTTTATTAGTACAATTAGTTATTTAAGAGTTTTTAAAATTACATATCAATTGCCTATTAGTGACAGATAAGCAATTTGAATTATATTGTTATGATTAAGTATTGATTTTCTAAAATCTTAGTTCGTAGCCTCTAATATTACTCCTTGTGGGATCGATTCTAGGACTCCATTAGAGCCTTGTATTACTTGAGGGATATGTATACTTGCGTTGATAAGTGTGACTTTACCATTATTGAATATTTTATATATACATCTTTATCGAATCTATAACCGTTATCAAGTTTTTGGTGTCGTTGCTGAGGAATTAAATCTTCTAGCAACAGTATTAAATACTTGTATTTTTAAGCATATATAAAGTCGCTGTCAATAACACAAGTGTGCGTATCAGTCAACTAATATAGGACTTTCCTTAGTCCCAAGTATCGACCCCACAGGGAACCGTTGAAGACAATTACTCTAGGTGAGGTTCTAATCTACTACTATAAGGTCGTAGTTTGGAGTGTCGATAAAAGTGGTTTTGCTATCACTAATCCTAAGTTACAATTTTAATCCTATGTTAAAACTTATCTAGAGAAATCAATAAGGTGAAATTCAAGATTGATAAAAAAATACTTTTCTCTTGGGAATAATTAAGTAGGTTGTACATTTGAAGTTTAAGAATGTAAATAAAGTAGTGATAAAAGGAGTATGTGTCTATATGCTTTCTCTTGAGTTATATATATGATTAGTTCCCTAATTAGTTATTTGTTTTTGGCAATGGTGCCATTTGGTGCCACATACAAGCTTCCCATAACTGTATGCCATGCCTGTCACCCATAATGCTCTAATTTGAATCTTCCAGACAACTTATCTCCCTAACTTTTCACAGCCACCTAATTATTATGTTTCATAGTTAAATGGACAATGTGAACATTCTCATGTTGATTCGCTACCACTCATGGTCAAGTCAAATGGGTCACGATAAGTTTTAACAAAACTTATGGTCGATAAGATATGTAAATTAAGTATAGGAGAACATTCATCACATATAAAATTAAGATTTTTTTCTTCAACTTCTACAACCAACACTTACTACCAAATCATCACAAAGAAAAGCACATGGTTTCTACTCACAATGCATGATAAATTTAATAGAAAACTTTTTGAAACAAAGCCATTAAACTAAATATATGTTTTAAAGGATCACAAGGCAATCAAACAATCTCTAATTAGCAAAAGAAGTTCACTAAATACATGTTCACTGAATTACAATGTAATCAAAACATATAATACTTAGCTTTAATCTCTATGAGATTCTTCTGCTGAAGTTCTCTACTGTTCCTTGCAATTGTTGATACAATACCTTAAAAATTCTCTCAAATTTCCTTAATAATCTCCCTAAATTAGTGGAATCCTAATCCTAATATGGATTTCCTGAAGTCCTTGTGGAGTTCAAGATCTTGGAAATTTGTCCTTGGAACTTTGTCCCTAAGCCCTCAAATGGCAGAAAATCGCTCTTTCCATTATCCTGAACCACTAAATAACTCTCAAATTCCAGAAAGTGGAGCTTAGGCGTCGTCTTCTCTATTTCCTGGTGTTATTCTGGTCCTAGGCGCCACCTGCTGCACTCAATATTGCTTTAATTGAGAAGTGGTGCCTAGGCGCCACCTGCTGCACTCAATATTGCTTTAATTGCCTTGTTTTGCTCTAATCTCGCTTCAGTTCACTCCAATTATTCTTCTTTTTATTCTTGCAAAAAAAAACATAAAATATCTTCCTTTAAAGTGCAATTTCATTCATAAATAAATGTAAAAAGTGTAGGAAATTAAGCATGCTAAAAGACATTTTAGTGACTAGGTACGGGTGAGCCGTGAGGCCAGATTGGTGTGCAAGGGTTTAGTAGCTGAGTGTGGGTGTGTTGTAAGCAAGCACATGTACTTTAACCCTATCTCACAATGGTGTGGGTAAGTTATGATCTATATGCGGGCATGCCAAAATGGCACTATTGTGATGGCTCGCAACTTTGCATTATTTGCTCCATTTTTTTTGTCATTCTTGAACTGCATCCAACCTATAACCAACATAAAAGAAATAGAAATACCTTTATCTAGCATAATATCATCATTAAATATGCAAAAATAAGGGAGAAAAAAGTTAGCAAATCATCAGATATTTCATTCACATCAAATCTTCTAAATTTGCTTACTACTTTCCCTCAAGTAATATGATAACTTAGCTTAGATTTTTGAACAATTATAAGTTGAGCTTATTTTGTGGGTATCCTTGCCTTTTAATAATGTGGGTGAGAATTTGTCAAGGTTTTGTGATTTTTACCTTTAGTAGGACCTTTTGTGAATCGATAATTTATTTTTCCTTTATTTTATTATCTCTTTCTTAACATTATTCTTCCCAATCCATTTAATTTAGTGTGACTACAATTCTACTCCTTATTCAAATGTTTTTAAGTACTTAATTCTTGTTAACGCAACAGGTTATGCCCACGTTTTCCTTAGTTTATAAAATTCTAGAATTTCATTCAAGAAGTAATTAAATCATTCAAGTTTTGGAGGTAGCTAGAAAATAGAAACTAAAGTACCTTATCCATAACCTCAAGCTTCTTCTCCTCTTGATTTTTTTTTTATTTTTATTTTTCATCCATTTTTAATGTAGAGTGAATTTTTGCACTCTTTTTTTTTCTTTTTTTCTTTTTTTTATTTTTTCAGGAGAATTACTATATCAGATTAAGCATGATTTTTCAGAATTCTAATTTTGTAGTTCCCTAAATTAAAATTTTAATTACCCCCCTTATTATTCATCATAGCAAACTTATAAATTAAGTCAAAATCAGGTTTGTTCTATTGTTTGAATAAAAAAATACTTAAAACACTATGGATTAATTAGTTATCTTGTAGACACATTTTTTCAAACATTTTTTCAAGAATTTCATGCTAGGACAAAGGATGATTAAATTCTATTATTAGCCCATTATTGAACACTTCAAGTTCAACCTTAGTTAGGTTTCACATTGACTTAAAATTTTTTTACCTTCCACTATCAATTGGCAAAGATCCTCACAATGTCAAAGTCAAATATGAGCATAGTAATAAAATTATTTTCATACTTCCACATGTTTAAAATTCCCTCCTCCAATTTTTTTTTCTATTCTACTCTGCTCACTTAACAATTTACCAATAAAAGCAAGAACGGTAAAATGGCGAATGAAATATTACAAACATGCAACAATAATAAGCAAGCATGTACAATCAACTGTGTGTATAAATATAGAAAAGCTTGTATGAGACTCAGGAACCAAATGAAATACTAGTATAATAATGAAATCAACATCGAAAAAAATATTTAAAATTTCAACGAGCAATAAGATCTCCACACACATCACAAATACAATCATAAGAAAACACATCAAGTCCCCACACAATCATAGTTATAAAGTGTATGAAAAGGTGTACAGCGATGCAGTCGAGCATGCTCATGTATTAGAGCCGTGTGCAGGTGTGCATTGATCCCGATATTCTTTTTTATATGTAGAATTTAAGAAGTTGACACCATTACTTGAAGATTTTAATCCCCGGTAATGACACTTAAAATTTGATCCCAAGAAAAGTAAGATTTCAATTATATTTCTAGGGATTCTACGCAATTATACGTATCATTATCAAGTAATATATGATTTTTTGATTAAGCCCCAAATATCAATCCCACGAATATCAAGGTTAATCACAGCAGCTTTCAAGAGAAGTTCTAGTCTAGAATAACATGCCCTAGCTTGGAAGGTTGATAAAAGTTTGGTTTTGATTATATCCTACAACTATCATTACAATACTACTTCTACTTCTAAATTAAAATACTTAGTGAAAATTAGAAACTGGGGTTTAATATATTAAAAGCACTATTCCTCATGCAATGAAATTAGTGACATGTGTAAAAGTAAAACGAGTAGTGAGAGAGATTATGACAAATAGGAAAAATTGTATTCATTACCCTTACTAGAGATGCTATAAAGAACATTTTTTAATCTAAAGTTTGAATAGTTCTGAAGACAGGCTAGGCAGGGAAGATACTAGCTCTCATTCTAAAGTTCCATCTTATCCCTCCACCTGAAGGCTAACTTCTCGCATCAAATCCTAAAATAATAGACCAAGCTAGAGGGCTTCAGTCTGTCATTCTAAAGTCCTCTAATTCTACACCCATTAAATATTATTTTCCTATTTATTTGGACTCAATCATATGGACTACATTTTCATCCATACAATCTCATGTGATTTTACCACAGTTGATTGAGACAACATCATCCCAGATCTTATATGTTCTCACAAAAGATTTTAACATGCATGTTGATCAAGTTTAAATATAAATAAAGAATAAAATCATCACAATATATTCTCACTCTACTCAATTCTATATCCTACACATGCATACTAACTCATTACAAGAGGGAAGAGTGAATAAAATTATTCACTACACATGGAGAATAATAAAAATTTTTCTTTGAACAAGACTTTGAAACCATACAAACAAAGTACTAAATTCAAATCAAAATACAATGAAAATACTTATCTCTGATAGAAATCGAACTTTCCTTGTATAACAAAAGCAATCTCCTTACAATCCTCTCCAAGAACAAAGTGACAAGAAAAGAAGAAATAAATCTCTCTCACTCTCTCTTTTTCTTTCTCACCTTGCCGCCCCACTTGGAGCTCACACCCAAGCCTTCTTCTTCTTCTCCAAGCCTTCTTCTCTTATTCTAATCAATTCAAGAGTCTAAGAGATATTTTAAAAACATTTCTAAGCCTTTTTTTATAATTTCCCAAGAAATGCTTAAGTGTCTCTTCAAAATTGTCCATATTCATTGAATCTTCCAAATGGTGCCTTAAGTGCCTCTTCAAAACTCCATATAATCACCAAAAAATCTTCTAGAAAGTTCATTTTATCAATTCCAATGAATTCCCCAAGAGATGAATGAAGCGCCGCTTCAAAAATCCTCCAAATCCGACGTATATTCTAGAAGTTATGTTGAAAATAGTCACCAGTGTCTAAGCGCCGATTCTGGGGCGCTTCAGCGCCCCCACCCCCTCTCTGTCTGGTGGCGCCTAAGCGCCATTTTGGAGTCTGGTGGCTCCTAAGCGCCATTTTGGGTGCTTAAGCACCAGGCACAGGCACTTAAATGTCTGGTTTAGGTCCCCATGGCTCCGGTGTGCCCCGATTTGACCTGATTTGCTTCGATTTTCTCCGTTTTGGTCTATTTTTGTTCCTTTTGCTCCAATCACTCCAAATTCTTCAATTTGATGTACCTACAACCAAAAACACAAGAAAACATACCTTTAAAGTGCAATATCATTATAAAATAAAACATAAAAAATAGTACATTTTTAGGCGTATCAAAATCCCCCAAACTTAAACATTACTTGTCCTCAAGTAATACCATATTTTTAAAATAATGTATGTCGATTAGAGTTAATGGGTCATCCCTTAGAATTGTAAAAATTTTGTTCTAAAAATATTATAGTTCAAATTAGAAGAACTTCTAGTGAATCAGACTAGCCCAGTGTCTAAAATATTTATCATCAAACTTGGAAATCAAACTTGGAAATTTGTTGGAAATTTGTTTTCCTATCTAGTTCATAAATATATGCAGATTTTTCAAACTTCAGATCCTATGAACTTTACTTTCTAGACCTTAAAAATAATGTTTACTAATATAAGTAAAAAAAGAAAGCTTAGGATTGTTCTAAGTTCATTACTCTAGAAAGGCTCAAGTGAAACCAATTTTTTATTAAAACTTCTCCTCAAGCTTCTCCTCACTTTATTCTTTTTTCTTTCAGGATCTTTTTGATCCATTATTATTATATAATTTGTTTTATTTTCTTCTTTTTTTTGTATGTGAGGAAACTATATCTAAAGAATTCCTTGAATAATTTTGAATTCCACTATCCTCTTTTAAAGTTAAAACTTATTACTTTCTTTCACTTGAAAAGATGTATATTTTTTTTAAAAAAAATACTTTCAAAGAGAGCCTTAAATGTTTGAAAATAAGAATTCTAAGAATCCTTAATTTTTCAAAAAATACAATTTTTCCTACTAAAGATAGTTATTCATTTTCCCAAGTTCTCAGCTAAATATCCTTAACTCTAGGTTCACCCTTTTCACTAAAAATATCAACTAAGTTTTTCTACTCCATTTCTATATTTAAAATTTTAACATCCTTAAGATGAATCCACATAACAATAATCATTAGAAATAAAATAAAATTTTATTTGTAATAATTTTGAAAACATGGTTTAAATTTAAAACATTTTTCTTCCCCCCCTCCCAAATTTAAGCTCAAACATGTGTATCAATGAAGTACAAAAATATGCAGCAGGGAAAGATCACTTTTACAATTTACTACACATCCTACAAAAATATCAACAAATATCACATGATAGAATATTGCAGTAGAAAGTAAATCTAGCCTAAACTTGCTTGACATAATACTATAATGGAATTTTAAATAGTAGAACAGGTACAAACTGAAGATTAAACAACAACACATTTTAAACTTAATAAAGGAATTGTTAGATGGTAACAAGTTTAAAATATTGGGATAAGTTTTGTCATCTATAAAGACTCATTTAACTTGACTTACAGACATAGACACACAAACTCTAATACATAGACTCACAAATTCATAAACAAACAACAACTAAGGTTAATTTGATCTCCCTTCTGCTCACATTTCCCCTCCTTACTTTCAATTTCTAACGAAAGAAACTACACTAATAAAGTGGGTATATTATAAAACCTTGTATCATTATCACCCATGGACTATAATTATTTCATGTGTTACCAATTTCAGGGTTACTCTAAGTCTAAGGCGAAGTCTAAGGTATACACAATCTAATAAATAAAAATAGTGCAGTTCATCCAGATGTTGTTCACTAAGTAAGTTCATGACCTTACTCAGTGAAGACAAAGTCAAATAAAGGAAGTAAAATAGTTGACATGGAGTGGTCTAAGTCTAAACTCTACATGCTTCAAGGTCATGCTCAGCTCCTGCTGAGAACTAAGTCATAACAGACTCGTCAACCTGCTACTACCAAAATCATATACAAATCTAGTCATGACGAAGGAATTACCTCACAACATTAATCCAATCCACTCTTACACATCAAACACGAATCAAAGTCCAACATCTCACTGTTATCCAATCCAACATAATAATAATCACACTAAACATATAACAAAGATAACCATGGGTTAACTTCCACGAAGCACTTGGTCCAACATCGATGAACCGATGTATCCAATGTTTACACTAGTTGCCCTAGCATCAGAATCTCATTCATTTTATTTGTATACCATGGAATATGTCATTCAGTGATTTCGAATAACTCTTTCTTAGGAGATCTTTTACTGATTTCATCATTTAATTCAGGTTCTTATGATTGAGTTAAATTTGAAGATATAAAGATGGGTAGTGTAGATGGATTCCCTAAATAGGTAGGCTTTAAAATTGTATGGGGTACATTCATATTAAGTTCATGAGGTTTTTCAACAGATGGAATTAAAATTTTATTATTTTCGGTAACATCCATCATTTCACACCTCTTCTGCACATGCATACAGTCTTCTTTAAACAACATTTTCAACTCATCATGAAAGTCCAATTTGATCTCATATGTTAACTTACTCTCAAAACTTTCTTGGAAATGTTCTTTACTTGGATAATCAATTTCATCCACCCAGAAACAATCATCATTTTTTTTCTCAGTTGGATACTTCATAGCCTTTAAAACATCAAAAGTGGTTTCATGGTCATTAATATTCATAGTCAACTCTCCTTTTTGTGGATCTATCATAGCTTGTCTAGTAACAAGGAAAGATCTCCCCTAAAATATTTAGATTTTCTTTATCTTCCTCCATATCTAATACAATAAAGTCCATAGGAAAGATAAATTTATCTACTTTAACAAGCACGTCTTCTATAACCCCTTTTGGATAAATGATAGATTAATCAGCTAACTGAAGGGTTACAGTAGTGGGAGAAATATCGGCTAAACCTAACCTTCTAAATATAGATAGAGGCATTAAATTAATGCTCAATCCTAAATCGCATAAAACTTTTCCACATAATCTTTCTCCAATTGCA
>NW_018220879.1:123576-125082 GCF_001263595.1 Phalaenopsis equestris
TTGCCCCCCACGAACCGCTTGGTATACCATCGATGACCCGATGTATCCAATGTTTACATTGGTTTCCCGAATATCAAAATCTCATTCATTTTGTCTGTATACCACAGAATATGCCATTCATTGATTTTGAATAACTCTTTCTTAGGAGATCTTTTACTGATTTCATCATTCAATTCAGGTTCTTCTTGTGATTGTGTCAAATCTGAAGACATATAGACTAGTGATGTAGATGAATTCCCTAAATAGGTAGGCTTTAAAATTGTATGGGGTACACTCATCTTAAGTTCATGAGATTTTTCAACAGATGGAATTAAAAGTTTACTATTTTCAGTAACATCCATCATTCTGCACCTCTCCTGAACATACATACTGTCTTCTTTAAATAACATTTTCAACTCATCATGAAAGTCCAATTTGATCTCATATGTTAACTTACTCTCATGTTAACTTACTCTCAAAACTTTACTTTTTCTTGGAAATGTTCTTTACTTGGATAATCAATTTCATCCACCCAGAAACAATCATCATTTTTTTTCTCAGTTGGATACTTCATAGCCTTTAAAACATCAAAAGTGGTTTCATGGTCATTAATATTCATAGTCAACTCTCCTTTTTGTGGATCTATCATAGCTTGTCTAGTAACAAGGAAAGATCTCCCCTAAAATAATTAGATTTTCTTTATCTTCCTCCATATCTAATACAATAAAGTCCATAGGAAAGATAAATTTTTATCCACTTTAACAAGCGCGTCTTCTATAACCCCTTTTGGATAAATGATAGATCGATAAAATAGCTGAAGGGTTACAGTAGTGGGAGAAATATCGGCTAAACCTAACCTTCTAAATATAGATAGAGGCATTAAATTAATGCTCAATCCTAAATCGCATAAAACTTTTCCACATAATCTTTCTCCAATTGCACAAGGAATTGTTATGCTAGAAGAATCTTTAAGTTTCTTAGGAAGCTTTTTCTGAAATATAGTGCTACACTCCTCACTTAGTACAACTATCTCGTAATCCCCAAACTTCCTTTTCTTATTTAATATCTCCTTCATAAATTTTGCATAACTTGGCATTTGTTTCAAAGTTTCAGTGAAAGGAATATTTATCGTTAACTTTTTAAGTACTTCCATGAACTTTGAAAATTGTTTATCCAACTCATGTTGTCTAAGTCTTTAAGGAAATGGAGGTGGTGGTCTTTCTAACTTAATTTTAGTTGGAGATAATAACTTTTCCAAATCCTTAGAAACATGTTCTTTAGGTCTTTTAGTTTCCTTTATTTTTCTCACAACTTTTTTCTCTTTTTCTGTGTAAGTTGAGATTGGGATTTGTCCTGATTTCGGGCAGGAATTCAGGCTCAAAATTGGATTGCCATGGTGGATTTGGCAGGGGGAAATGGATTGAAATGAACTAAGGGTCTCCTAGGGAAGCTCTCTGAAGAGTTTAGAAGGCCTCAGTGAAAATTTTTTACCACACCCTATTCATGGCCGTGGGGTGGATTTTTATA
>NW_018220879.1:126821-128393 GCF_001263595.1 Phalaenopsis equestris
CTAGACTTAGGCTACTAAAGAAGTTTCTAGACCTCAACCAAAAGTGAGGTCAACAAACACATATGCTACATCAAATGATTTTGACATTAATGATCCACCAGCAGCAGCGTCAATTGTAGACCTAAGGGATCCTACTAACCCATTGTAAAAAGTTTGAATTATTAACAAACCGACAAAGCATGGTGTGGATGCTTTCTTGGGAGTTCCTTAAATCTTTCCCAGACTTCATATATTGATTCCCCTTTATACTGACAAAATGAGATACTATCGTTTCTAAGTTTAGTTGTCTTTGAAGGTGGAAAATGCTTAGCTTGGAATTTATGTGTTAACTCCTCCAAATTTTTAATAGAGCCAGGTGCTAATGAGTATAACCACATTTTAGCCTTATCCCTTAGTGAGAAAGGAAAAAGCCTTAATCTAACAGCATCGTTTGACATGACGCTATAATGAAATGTTGCACAAATTTCTAGAAAACTGGATAAGTGTAAATAGGGATCCTCTGAAGCAGTTCCCCCTCCCCCAAACTGGTTGTTCTGCACCAGTTGGATAATTGTTGGATTTATTCAAACGAGTCAGCTTCTACAACATGGGTTTGTATACTTGAGTCAATTTTATCTATCGTAGGATTTACATAATCCCTCAATGATTTCTGATGATTTTCCAAGTTATTATTTTGAATGTTTTCCATTTTCATTTCTAGTTTTTCAAGTCCTTTCTATTTTTTGATTTTTTTGTTTTTTTAACTCGGGATCGTAAGGCACAAGTCCTGCATATCCTTTGTTTTGCATACGCAACACAATAAAAAATACATTAACAATTAAACAAAGTAAATGAACAATATATTCAACATAACAAAACATTTTCACAAACACCTTGTTTTTCACACAAACAGATTTTTCACAATACTTTTTCATACAAAAAACATTTTTCACACAAAGAAGTTTTTACGACACTACAATTTTCTAAGTCTAAGCTTAATTACTTCAACTAAAATTCTCCTAAAAGTACTAAAATTCTCACTAAAATTCTCCTAAAAGTCAAGATCAACCGTTATGATCCCCGACAACGGCGTTAAAAACTTGATCACAATATTCTTTTTTATTGTAGAATTTAAGAAGTAAACACCACTACTTGAAGATTTTAATCTCCGGTAATTACACCGAAAACTTGATCCCAAGTAAAGTAAGATTTCAATTATATTTCTAAGGATTCTACGCAAGTATACGTATCGTTTTCGTATCGTTTTCAAGTAGCAAGTATACGTATCGTTTTCAAGTAATATAGGGCTTTTTGATTGTCCCGAATATTGATCTCACGGAGATCGAGGTTAATCACGGTGGCTTTCAAGAGAAGTTATAGTCTAGAATAACATGCCTAGCTTGGAAGGTCGATAAAAGTTTGGTTTTGATTATATCCTACAACTATCACTACAATACTACTTCTACTTCTAAATTAAAATACTTAGTGAAAATCAGAAAGTGGGGTTTAATATATTAAAAACACTCTTCCTCAAGTTTGAATAGTTCTGAAGATGGGCTAGGCAGGGAATATACTAGCTCTCACTCTAAAGTT
>NW_018220879.1:128656-130985 GCF_001263595.1 Phalaenopsis equestris
TCATCACAATATATTCTCACTCTACTCAATTCTATATCCTACACATGCATACTAACTCATTACAAGAGGGAAAAGTGAAGAAAACTACTCACTACACATGGAGAAATAACAAGAACTTTCATTGAACAAGATTTTGAAACCATACAAACAAAATACTAAATTCAAATCAAAATATAATGAAAATACTTATCTCTGATAGAAATCAAACTCTCCTTGTATAGCACAAGCAATCTCCTTACAATCCTCTCCAAGAACAAAGTGAAAAGAAAAGAAGAAATCTCTCTCACTCTCTCTCTTTCTTTCTCACCTTGCCGCCCCACTTGGGACTCACGCCCAAGCCTTCTTCTTCTTCTCCAAGTCTTCTTCTCTTCTTCTAATTAATTCAAGAATCTAAGAGATATTTTGAAAACATTTTCAAGCCTTTTTTTTTTTTAATTTCTCTAGAGATGTTTAAGTGTCTCTTCAAAACTTTTCATATTCAATGAATCTTTCAAATGGTGCCTTAAGTTCCTCTTAAAAACTGCATATACTCACCCCAAATTCTTCTAGAAAGTCCATTTTATCAATTCCAATGAATTCCCCAAGAGATGCAAGAAGAACCATTCTGAAGCACCGTTCTAGAAGTTATGTTGAAAACCGTCACTGGCACTTAAGCGCCAATTATGGGGCACTTAAGCACCCCCCTCTCTGTCTAGTGGTGCCTAAGCGCCATTTTGGGCACTTAAGCATTGGGCACAGGCATTTAAGTGTCTGATTTAGGTCCCCATGGCTCCGGTGTGCCCCCATTTGACCTGTTTGCTCTGGTTTGCTCCATTTTGGTCAATTTTTGTTCATTTTGCTCCAATCACTCCAAATTCTTCAATTTGATGTACCTAAAACCAAAATTATAAGAAAACATACCTTTAAAGTACAATATCATTATAAAAAAAGCATAAAAAATAGTACATTTTTAGGTGTATCATGCATCGATCTAGGCAAGGGTGTTGTATTGATCGAGCACAAGTGCTCCATAATTAGCACAGGTGTGTTGTAAGGTGGGTGTGCACTTTCCACCCTCTTTGTCATGTGGCCACTTACAACACAAAAGTTGCTTGGAGCAGGCACCCAAGTTATAAATCAGGGGTGCTACTCCATGTCATTCTAATGCAGGTGAGTCAGGGTTATTGCATAGGTGCACTGAGCCTCATTCTCACTTTAAAGTATTTTCATCATTCCTACCCAACTGGTATATATCAAATATTTTTGTGAGATCCAAAAATAACAGAACACGACATGAATGACATAAAAACAATACCTGACGACAAATCAACTCGACAAGAAAAATATCTCAAATCTTAAGATAATGCTTGTTTTGCCTCCCAATGTAGTGTTTGGTTTAACCTCTTCAACCATACTATGTCAGATCTTATCATGTCTATCGGGATTCTCCAGGACAAATTTTCTTCTCAGTAATCCATGATTAATCATCACAAATCTTACTTATCATGGAGAGTCTTTGAAATCATCTAATGTCACTCCAATCCTCAGCACTTATGAAAATTAAGTGTCCTTTCTCACCCCTTAATCAATTTTTTTTTCCTTATTTTCAAATTTACTCATGTAGTCATGTGCATGTTTAAGGGGCATGGTAGAATCTCCTCCTCACATGTCATCCACTTTGGGTGGTCTTCTCCGTAAGGGTGGTCCTACAGGCTGGACTATGTCCCTAATGACTATGGGGCTCACTCTAAACGAAGATTATATCCTTTGTTAGTGAGATCCCCCAAAATTATTCCATTATGGCTTACTCCTCTAGGTCTAAATCATCATACTTAGTATCTTGGTTAGTAACTACCTTGGTTACCAGTTCTATCATATGACATTGATCATTTCTAGAGACTTAGAGACATTTCTTTAATTTTAAAATATCAAATGTAATTTCATAATTTTTACTTTAATAATCATTTCCCCTCTTTAATATCAATCAATGCTCCTCCTAATGCTAGAAGGACCAAGAATCAAGGGCATCTTCTTATCCCCCACCATGTCTAAAATCACAAAATCAACAGAGAATATTAATTTGTCCACTTTAACTAGCACATCCTCAATGATAACCTTAAGATAGGCCATAGATTGGTTGGCAAATTTCAAGAACAGTGTGGTAGGCTGTACTTCTTCTAATCCTAGTTGTTTGAAAGTGGCTAAAGGCATGAGGTTTATGTTGGCCCTTAACTTACATAAGACATTCCCCATAAATCTATTTCATTTGGCATATAGGATGATGAAGCTTCTTGGGTCCATCAATTTAATTGGCAACTTTCTCTGAAAGATGGCACTACACTCTTCTCTA
>NW_018220879.1:130995-143926 GCF_001263595.1 Phalaenopsis equestris
TCGTTAAGGTAAATGTCTTTATGGCTCCTAGCTTTGTCTTTTTAGCCAAGGTTTCTTTTACAAACCTCATATAATCAGGCATTTGTTCTAAGACCTTAGCAAAAGGGACATTGATTGCATCTTTGTTTAAAATATTTAAAAACTCAAAAATCTGTGGGTCCCTTCTAAGCTTCTGGATTCTCTGGGGAAAGGTTGATGGTGATATCTCTTGTCCAATCCCAGGTCCTACTCTCATAGCTCTACATTGTTCTAGATTTTGGTTCTTGGGATTAACTTTAGTGTTGCTTGGGTCCTATGGGTCTATTATTTATATTGTCAGCTCCTTAATTGGTGACCATTTCTGCATGAGCTAGGTATTGGCTTAAAATCCTTGTGGATGTGATTGCTTTTGGGGGTTAGCTCCTTGGTTATTTCCATTACCTACATGGTTGGCTTGAGGGTTTCTCCACTGTTGGTTATTGTTATTCCATTAAAAGTTTGTATTGTTTCTTTAGTTTAGGTTGTAGGTGTTGGAATAAGAGTTATTGGCATGGTTTTCTATGACATTTATAACCTCTAAAGTGGTCATGCTAGGATCTACCACTGGTCCATATAATATACATTCACTTGATGTCAATCCTTGCATAAAATTAACCCTAAGATTGCCTAACTTCCTAGAAATGACAGCAACTTTGATGGCTAGGATAGCTAAGACGTCCGATTCATGTATACATGCTACTTTTTTGGGTGTGAGTCTATCGGTAGACCATTGAAAATTATTAGTGGTCATTTCTTCTATCAACTAATAGGCTTCCTGATCCCGATTTTATATGACAATACAATGTATGCGGTTATAATCTTAATTTTTCCTTACTTATAATTCTTACTTTGCAACGGTGCCAAAAAATTGATCACCAACAACAGTTAGGAAAAAAATTGGCTTCAAAGCAAATAAGAATATAATTATTATATTTAAATATAGGATACTACGCAAGTATATGTATCATTATCAAGTAATATAATTATCAAGATATGTATCATTATCAAGTAATATAAAATTTTTTTATCAAGCCCTGAATATCGAACCCATAGGGACGAAAGACAATATGCAGCTAAAATCTGAAGAAATTAGATAACAAATTCTGCTTAGCAAAATACTCTTACTCAAACTTTAGATGATATAATAGGAATGAAGATTCGATTCTATTTGGTAATTTTTTATAATTTAAAATAAAGTAAAAAACTAATAACATTTAACTAAATTTTTGTAAGATGAAAGCAATATAAATAAAATATATTTTTCCTTATCATGACTCAGTAACAAGTATAGGAATTTTGATGTGGAAGTAATCAAATTGTGTTATGTCAAATAGAAGTAATAATTTCTTTACCCTTACTACATATGCTAAAAGAACATTGGTTAATTTAAATTTTGAATAGTTCTGAAGACCGGCTAGACAAGTACTAGCTCTCACTCTAGAGTTCCTTCTTCTCTCTCCTTCTTGGGCCAAACATCTCATATCAAAACCTAAAACTATAAACCAAATTGAGGGCTTTAGCCTGTCACTCTAAAGTACTCTAATTATACTACCTTCAAAATTTATTTCCCTATATATTTGCACTCAATCATATGCAATACATTCTCATCCTATAATCTAATGTGATTCTTACCATTAGTTGACTGAGACAATACAATCTCGAATCTTACATGTTCTCGCAATAGATATTAACATCTTGATTAGCCAAATCAAGAAGTACATGAAGTATAAGGTTTAAAATCATCACAACTTATTCCAACATTAAAGACTAATACTTCACATAACTTTCATCCAATACTTAACAACTTATCATTTAAGGAAAAAGATAAAAAAAAAAACTACTCATAATTCATGAAGAAAACACAACTACACTTAAGTTTAAAAATAGAAATCATGCAAACAAACAAGAAATATAAATTAAAACCAAATGTAGTCACAAAAATAAAAACTTATCTTAAATCCTCTCTACCAAAATCTTGAAGTTCCTTTGATTATTTTTTGTCCTTCCCTTACAATACAAACAACTCAAAATAAAAAGAAAAGGTGGTTGCAGTGTGTGTAGAAGAGTCTCTCGAAAAGAAGTAAAGAGAGAGAGACTAGCGAGAGAGAGTTCTTCAATCTAAGTCTTCTTTTATAATTTTTCAAAAGGTGTCTTGGTGTCTCTTTAAAATGTAAAATGTGTCCAAATTGTGTCCATATTCAATGAATCTTCTGAGAGTTGCTTATTTTTAAAAGCCATTTGAATATATTTTTGTGTCCATTAACTATTTCTCACATTTTCACCAAGGATTGCTTCAAATATCTCTTCAAAAATTCATCCAAATTCATTGAATCATCGAGTAACTACTTTTGACGCTTAAGCACAAGGTATTTGGCGCTTAGGCATGGTATTCTTAGTTTCACTAGCACGTAAGCGCCAGTTCTAGGCCCTTAGGTGCCGCAGTTCTTTTGCACACCTTCATTTTTGCTCCAAATTTGATCATTTTTCACTCCCTTCACCAATTTTCATCCATTTGATTGTACCTAAAGGAACAACGCACAAATACCTTTCATTAAAGAATAATATCTCAAAAATAGGTATAAAAATGTGTACATAAAAAATATATATTTTAGGTGTATCAAAATCTCCCAAATCAAAATCTCCCAAACTCCTCAAGTGACACTCAAATCTTTCAAAACCAAAATAATTAGACTTTCATCTTTCAAAACCAAAATAATTAGATTATGTAAATGAGTTTCTTTAGGATATTCTAAAACTTTTATGTAGAAATATAATAGTCCAATTTATAAAAAAAAATTAGTTTATGAGAACAACTTAGAGTTTAGAAATTTCTAATGTAAAGAAGTATGAAAATATGAGTTTCTATCTAGGTCAAAAATATTGTAAATTTTCAAAATATAGAGTTTAGTCACTCTATCTTATTCAATTAAAAAGTTTTATTAAGAATAATTATACTTACTATATTATATCCTTAAGCTTATGAGTTTCTCAAGTCTTATACTATAAAAAGATTAGATGTGCAACCAATTTTTTATTAAGCACTAATCCTCAAGCCTCTTCTCCTTTTTTCAACTTTCTTTTTCTCTTTTTTTTTTCTAAGTGAGAATTACTATATCAAATAGACCTTTAATGATTTTAAATTACACTCCTCTTTTCCAAAAGCAAAGTTTTGATATAAATCTTTTACTTCAAAATATAGTAATAGTTTTGAAAAATATTTTTAGTAAAAGAAATTTAAGCATTAAAAATAAAAGTTTAAGCCTTCTAAATTTTTCACAAATACAATTTCTCCTACTAATGATAGTTACACACTATTTATCATTACTACACTAAAAATTTTTAACTTTAAGTTTTTCTTTATTACTATAGGTTTCAATTAAATTCTCTTACTCATTTTGATATTCAAAATTTTGATATTCAAAATTTTTTGATATTCAAAATTTTACTTCCTTAATATAACTTCATATACATAATCATTTTTTTTTCAAATCAGAATCAAATTTATTTGTAGTACATTTGAGAATAAATAAACTTCAATTTTTAGAAAGTTTTTCATCCCCCCTCCCCCCCAATCTTAAATTTTTAATAAGATAAAACATTTGAGCATCAAATTTATAAAGAGGCGGGAAGGAAAACTAAAAATAACTTGCTTACAGGAATTTTTACATCCTAAATATGCAAGTACAGAAATTAAAAATAAGAGTAAAAACTTAATTAATCAAATTTTAATTTAACTTTAACATATAGAGATTCATTAGACTTTTATGCAGTGGAGGATAACATAAAAGCAAACAAACTCACTACATAAATTCACAACTCCAACATAAAGAAAATACCTGGCAATAAATTGAAAAGTAAATATGAAATTCTTAAGTAAAAGTTAGTAATATTCTAAACCTTCCTAAAATTCAGGATTAAGTTCAACACAGACAAACTAAATACACTAGACAACACAGTTATAACAATTATTACCAAAAAACAAAATATAACTACTCACAATAATATAAATACATAACAACAGTGTCTAACAAAATAAAACACAAACAAAAGTAGCAGTCTCAATAAGTATGACTCAAAACAAAACAACAGTACAGTATAACTGTACCACATAAAGTTCACAACAATAATAGTAATAATAAACTAAACTAAAGTACTTACTTTAGTCCTCCTCCTCCTCATCATCACTATCATTGCTTTTCCAAAAGGCAGTATGCTCATGTGATGGATATCATGGATATGAAGGGAAAACTACACTTTGGTCACCTCTCATAAGGTTTTCCAAAGATGAGTGGAATTTCTCCTCATAGTCACTATGTCTTCTCATATATCCATTCATATGATCTACAAAATTCTCTAAATTTAATACTTTGTCTGTAGTATAATTGATTTTATCTAACATCCTTTGCAATAATTATGACCGTGAATCAAAACTAGAAGTCTGACCTTGTGATGTGGATGCACATGAAATACAAGCATGAGAAGTAGAGACACCTGAATTTTTAGAAAATCCTCCTCTCCAGCTAAAGATCAAGTGTTGTGAATAGGACTTCACATTAACACTTGTAATGGGCTTTAGAACCAAAAATATCCTCCCAGCCATCGAATCTAACACCTACTTGCTCACATAATGAAAAGATCCAAGAAGCATATCCCAAACCTGCAGTAGTAGCAGCGACAACAAAGCTGGTGATAGTCTCATAAATCAAAGATCCAATGTCAATAGGCTTGAACTGTTGAATGCAATAATTCAAGGTAGCTCTATCTCAAGTAACTTCACTGAAGTGGTTGTTTGATTGTAGACGAGCAGAAATAAAGTAGTGTCACGCCTTTGATGTGGCATCTAACTTTAATGTAGGAAATTTAACTCTTCTTTCATTTGTAATCTTCCACAGTCCTCTTCCACTGGTCCATGATGATATGATCTCGTCCAACTCCTTCGCAGTTGGACTATAGTTTGAATAAAAACACAACAAACTAGAGGGCAATTGGTAGAACGAATTTATTACCTCAGGGGAGAAAGGCACTAATTTTCCTCAAACTATGACCTGATCTTCTTCAACTTCAAGGAGATTAGTCTAAGACTCCGAAATAACAGAAATCACATCCACAGCAGAAAAATGGCAAAAATATTGCCACTGTCGGTGAACAATCAAATCTTCAACTGCTCCACCCAGACTTTTAAAACATCTCTCAGGAATCAGTTTCCTCAACTGCATTGCATCACTATTTCTGTTCTAAGCTCTCGAGCTAACAAACTTGCTAGAATTGAAATGGGTCTTCCCTTTACTCCTCTTCATTCTTGGGGTCATTTCTAAAAATCACATAAAATTTACAATAAATCCTAATCTCAAGTCTAAACAAGTCTAAATCACTAAATCAAGTCTAAATCACTAAACACAACTTCTAAAAGCTTAAACTATCATTTCTATGTACTTTCCATAGGTTCTTTTCAATTTTTCACCATGAATAGTGATTTTCGGTCAAATCCATACTGTGCTCAAAATACATAGCAAAAATCAAAAGTTTTTACATTAAAGTGAAGCTCTTACCTCAAGAAGATCAAATCTAACAAATTTGGCTTGAAGCCAATAAGAAATCTCCACTTTAGATGAAGCCTTAACACTCAAAATCACGAAAACCAGAGGAAGAAGATGAAGTCGGGGTGAACATAGGGATTTTTGGCTCAATTTTTCACTTTAAACCATTCGCGAACCGATTTACATGAACCGACACTTAAGTGCGACTGGTTCAGCACTTAAGTGCCTACCTCTCGGGTTATCCAGCGCTTAAGCGCGGGAACTTGGCGCTTAGACGCTAGTGCACAAATTTTGATATTTTTGATTTTAAGTGAAATGCACATCTAACCTAAGTCAACCACCCTTAAATGGTCTTATAAATCTTTAATAACTATTTTCTTCCCCCTTCAGCTCTCCTTTTTCTCAAATTCACCAATATTAACTAATTTGATTGAACAAAAAATTTCACACACAAACAAACACTTATATTAATTCACAAACAAATACAAATATTTTTGATACATAATTTCTCAATACAAAGAGTCTTGGATGAGATAATTCCTAAGCACAAAAACTAAAAACACATAAAACAAACTTAATAGTAACAAAAAAACACTTAACACAAACAAACACTAAATTGAGAACTTAATTCTACTCTTCTTCTGGTGGAATGAATCATGACCTTTCATTAGTTTCTCCTTGGGCATTTGGAATATAGATCTGATAGAACAGGCGGTCGGTGGTAAAGAACTCTAATTGAGTTTTCTTCAATCGACTTATTTTTCAAATGCATAGACTTGTCTGCTTCTTCAAAAAACTTGTGTGGCTAAATTAAATCTTAAGTTGACATCCAATATGCTCCAAATTTGCGTTGACTTTCATCAATTTTGCTTCAATTAAAGCCACGTTAGCCTCAATTTTTGTGATTTTCTCCAATATTCCTTTTATACTAACAGTTAAAAAACAGTTGTATAACTCTTGTGCACTTTGACTAATGAATTTCTTCTTCATAGCTTCCTCCTTTTTCTTCATATCATTCTCCCAAGATGACATCTTTCCAAGATCTCTCACTCTTCACTTAGATTTTAGGGTTAAAATTGAAGTGGGGTGAGAATTCTCTTCATTCCCATCTGATTATAGGCTTTTGACCAAGCCTAAAACTACTAGAAATGTTCTCAGAGCACTAAACCACATTAAAACCCACAAAACCACATTTAAATCTTCTAGAAACATAATTTAAAACATTTAGCAAATTGTCACGCTTAAGCGCTGAATGTTGGTTCTTAAGCATCGGTGCTTATTTTAGCACATGTCAGCTTAATGTCCAAATACTCATTCTAACATGTCTAAGTCATCTATTAAGGTCTTAGAAGCATTACTAAATCATTATATATTCAAAATATTACCATAATTTTCTTAATCAAACATAACAACATAACATTAAAAACATAAACACATAGATAACTATGGGTTGCCTCTCACAAAGTGGTTGGTTTTACGTCGTCAGCCCGACGTAACCACTGCTTATTTTGGTTGGCCCAACAACATAGGATCATTTAATTTAAGTTGATCCCCTAAAAAGTAGGTTTTTCTAAAAATTAGGGTTTTAGCATGTGACCATTCACTTTGAATATTTTCTCAGTTTTAGGATCTTTGATATGAACAGCTCCATAGGAATAAACTTTCATCACAACGAATGGGCCCATCCACATGGACTTAAGTTTGCCTGAAAATAATCTTAACCTTGCATTATATATCAAAACTTGTTTCCCTAGCTCAAAATTTTTAGTAGTTCATCTTTTCTTTATAAATTTTAGCACTCTCATATGATTCATTCCTTATCTCTTCAAGCTCTTTTAATTGCAATAATCTTTTCTCACCAGCCTCTTTCAAAGTAAAATTGAACTCTTTAATTTCCCAATATGCTTCATGCTCAAGTTTAATTAGTAAATTACAAGCTTTCCCAAATATTTCCCTTTATGGGGACCTTCTTATAGGAGTTCTATATTTAGTCCTATAAGCCCACAAAGCATAGTTAAGTTTGAGTGACCAATCCATTTTTGTTGGATTCATAGATTTTTCCAATATTCTTTTTAATTTCAATACTGCATAATTCAGCCAAACCACTAGTCTGAAATGATAAGCAGTAAAAAGAATGATAAGCAGTAACAATTTGATGGTTGATATGATATTTATTTAATAATTTATCAATTATTGCATTTCTGAAATGACTTCCCCCGTCAGTTATGATCACCCTCGGCATCCCAAATCTATAAAATATGTTTGTTCTTAAAAACTTTGTAATATTTTGAGCATCACATCAAGGTAAAGCAACAGCTTCTATCCATTTGGATACATACTCTACTGCTATCAATATATATAAATTTCTAAAAGATGGTATAAATGGTTCCATGAAATCTAATCCCCAAACATCAAATATCTCAACTTCCAACACATAATTGAGGGGCATCTCATTTCTTCTAGAAATATTGTCCACTCGTTGACATCGATCATAAGTTTTGATATATGTGTTAACATCTCTAAAGATTGAAAACCAATAAAATCTAGATTTTAAAATTTTATATGCTATTATTTTATCAACACTAAATGTCTCCCAAAATTAGAATTATGACTTTTCGATAATTTCATAAGTTTATTCTAAAGGCACACATCTTAGAATAATTAAAACATTTCCTTGTTTATATAAAAATGGGTCATCCCAAAAATAAGTCTTACCTATATATAAAAATTTTCTCTTATGTTGGTAAGTCATTCCATAGAGTATAATATTACTAACAATAAAGTTCATGATGTCGGCATACCATGGAACACACCACTCATTAATACTAAACAATTCTTCATTTGAAAAATGTTCATTAACTTTTTTTTCAAAACAAAATGGTTTTTCTAATTCAATCCTAAACAAATGATTAGCAATTTGATTCTCAACTCCCTTTCTATCTGATATCTCAGAGTTAATTCTTGCAAAAGAAGAATCCATCGTATCAGTCTTAATTTTGCATTCTTCTTTTCATTAAATATTTAATAGCAGAATCATCAGTATGCACAACACATTTAATTCCAATTAAGTATGATCTGAATTTATCAAAAGCATATATTACTCCTAATAACTATTTCTCAGTTGTCGTATATCTAATTTGAGCTTCATTAGGAGTTCTACTAGCATAGTAGATTAATTTGAAAATCTTATCATGTTTTTGTCCTAAAACCGCTCTATTAGCATAATTGCTTACATCACAAATTAATTCAAAAGGTTTTTCCCAATCTACTGAAACAATAATTAGTGTAGTGACTAATTTTTCTTTTAATAGCTCAAAAACTTTTAGGCACTCCTTATCAAAATTAAGAATTACATCTTTTTCAAGTAAATCACATAAAGGCTTAACAATTTTTTAAAAGACTTTAATATATCGCCTGTAGAATCCAGCATGTCCTAAAAACTCCTAATTTCCCTTACACTTGTTGGGTAAGGTAAATTAGCGATCACTTGAATTTTTGTAGGGTCTACTACAATGCCAGTTTCTGATATCTGATGTTTTAAAATAATTCTCCTGCTACCATAAAGTGGCATTTTTCCCAATTAAGGACTAAATTCTTTTCTTCACAGAGCTTTTGATAAATGTTCTAAATATGATTCAAATGAAGTTCCAAAAACTGAAAAATCATTCATAAGAACTTTAGTTCCTTTTTCAATTAAAGCACAGAAAATAGCCATCATTCATCTTTGAAATGTAGCAGAGGCATTACATAAACCATAAAGCATTCTAAAACATTCCTCTAAAAGCAAATGTACCATAAGGACAGGTAAAAGTTGTTTTCCCTTGATCCTCATGAGCTATTTGTATTTGGTTATAACTAGCATATCCATCCAAAAAACATAAGTATTTATGTCCAGCTAGTTTATCCAATATTTGATCTAAAAAGGGTAGTGGAAAATGATCTTTCATAATGGAGAAATTTAATTTTCTATAATCAATGCATATTTACCACCCTGTGATTTCTCTTGTTGGTATTAACTCATTATGTTCATTCATAGTCACAGTCACTCCTCCTTTCTTAGGAACGCAGTGAAATGGACTAACCCATGCACTATCTGAAATAGGGTAGATAATTCCAGTATCTAACCACTTTAAAATTTATTTCTTAAAAACTTCTTTCGTAATAAGATTCAATCTGCTTTGAGGATCAATCTTGGGTTTGCAGTTCTCTTCCCTATGAATTCTATGCATACAAATTGAAAGATTGATTCATTTAATATCAGCAATTGTCCATCCAAGGGCTTTCTTATAATTCTTTAAAGTTTTCATTAAACTCATATCTTCTTCTATAGTTGATTTTAAGGAAATTATAACTGGTTGATTTTAAGGAAATCATATCATCCATGTGCAGAACTGAACTAGGGCGCTGACGGCGCCATCGACCACGCCAAAGGCGAGATTTTCCCAAAACTCCAGAATTAATTCATTAAGAAGGTCCGCCGACGGCGCCCTCGAGGCCGCCGACAGCGAGCGTGGCGGCAAGTTGGTTCTTCCTCGTCCACATCCCCGGCCTCGACCTTGGGTGTGCAATATCAAAGAACTTTCTACATCATCAATATTGATAGTTAGCCTAGCCCATTTAACAATCAAGTTGGTTCTTCCTCGTCCACATCCCCGGCCTCGACCTTGGGTGTGCAATATCAAAGAACTTTCTACATCATCAATATTGATAGTTAGCCTAGCCCATTTAACAATCAAGTTGGTTCTTCCTCGTCCACATCCCCGGCCTCGACCTTGGGTGTGCAATATCAAAGAACTTTCTACATCATCAATATTGATAGTTAGCCTAGCCCATTTAACAATCAAGTTGGTTCTTCCTCGTCCACATCCCCGGCCTCGACCTTGGGTGTGCAATATCAAAGAACTTTCTACATCATCAATATTGATAGTTAGCCTAGCCCATTTAACAATCAAGTTGGTTCTTCCTCGTCCACATCCCCGGCCTCGACCTTGGGTGTGCAATATCAAAGAACTTTCTA
The DNA here is from genome assembly GCF_001263595.1 of Phalaenopsis equestris. NCBI lineage: Eukaryota > Viridiplantae > Streptophyta > Magnoliopsida > Asparagales > Orchidaceae > Phalaenopsis > Phalaenopsis equestris. The sequence continues at coordinate 141,568 of NW_018220879.1, forward strand.
CATCATCAATATTGATAGTTAGCCTAGCCCATTTAACAATCAAGTTGGTTCTTCCTCGTCCACATCCCCGGCCTCGACCTTGGGTGTGCAATATCAAAGAACTTTCTACATCATCAATATTGATAGTTAGCCTAGCCCATTTAACAATCAAGTTGGTTCTTCCTCGTCCACATCCCCGGCCTCGACCTTGGGTGTGCAATATCAAAGAACTTTCTACATCATCAATATTGATAGTTAGCCTAGCCCATTTAACAATCAAGTTGGTTCTTCCTCGTCCACATCCCCGGCCTCGACCTTGGGTGTGCAATATCAAAGAACTTTCTACATCATCAATATTGATAGTTAGCCTAGCCCATTTAACAATCAAGTTGGTTCTTCCTCGTCCACATCCCCGGCCTCGACCTTGGGTGTGCAATATCAAAGAACTTTCTACATCATCAATATTGATAGTTAGCCTAGCCCATTTAACAATCAAGTTGGTTCTTCCTCGTCCACATCCCCGGCCTCGACCTTGGGTGTGCAATATCAAAGAACTTTCTACATCATCAATATTGATAGTTAGCCTAGCCCATTTAACAATCAAGTTGGTTCTTCCTCGTCCACATCCCCGGCCTCGACCTTGGGTGTGCAATATCAAAGAACTTTCTACATCATCAATATTGATAGTTAGCCTAGCCCATTTAACAATCAAGTTGGTTCTTCCTCGTCCACATCCCCGGCCTCGACCTTGGGTGTGCAATATCAAAGAACTTTCTACATCATCAATATTGATAGTTAGCCTAGCCCATTTAACAATCAAGTTGGTTCTTCCTCGTCCACATCCCCGGCCTCGACCTTGGGTGTGCAATATCAAAGAACTTTCTACATCATCAATATTGATAGTTAGCCTAGCCCATTTAACAATCAAGTTGGTTCTTCCTCGTCCACATCCCCGGCCTCGACCTTGGGTGTGCAATATCAAAGAACTTTCTACATCATCAATATTGATAGTTAGCCTAGCCCATTTAACAATCAAGTTGGTTCTTCCTCGTCCACATCCCCGGCCTCGACCTTGGGTGTGCAATATCAAAGAACTTTCTACATCATCAATATTGATAGTTAGCCTAGCCCATTTAACAATCAAGTTGGTTCTTCCTCGTCCACATCCCCGGCCTCGACCTTGGGTGTGCAATATCAAAGAACTTTCTACATCATCAATATTGATAGTTAGCCTAGCCCATTTAACAATCAAGTTGGTTCTTCCTCGTCCACATCCCCGGCCTCGACCTTGGGTGTGCAATATCAAAGAACTTTCTACATCATCAATATTGATAGTTAGCCTAGCCCATTTAACAATCAAGTTGGTTCTTCCTCGTCCACATCCCCGGCCTCGACCTTGGGTGTGCAATATCAAAGAACTTTCTACATCATCAATATTGATAGTTAGCCTAGCCCATTTAACAATCAAGTTGGTTCTTCCTCGTCCACATCCCCGGCCTCGACCTTGGGTGTGCAATATCAAAGAACTTTCTACATCATCAATATTGATAGTTAGCCTAGCCCATTTAACAATCAAGTTGGTTCTTCCTCGTCCACATCCCCGGCCTCGACCTTGGGTGTGCAATATCAAAGAACTTTCTACATCATCAATATTGATAGTTAGCCTAGCCCATTTAACAATCAAGTTGGTTCTTCCTCGTCCACATCCCCGGCCTCGACCTTGGGTGTGCAATATCAAAGAACTTTCTACATCATCAATATTGATAGTTAGCCTAGCCCATTTAACAATCAAGTTGGTTCTTCCTCGTCCACATCCCCGGCCTCGACCTTGGGTGTGCAATATCAAAGAACTTTCTACATCATCAATATTGATAGTTAGCCTAGCCCATTTAACAATCAAGTTGGTTCTTCCTCGTCCACATCCCCGGCCTCGACCTTGGGTGTGCAATATCAAAGAACTTTCTACATCATCAATATTGATAGTTAGCCTAGCCCATTTAACAATCAAGTTGGTTCTTCCTCATCCACATCCCCGGCCTCGACCTTGGGTGTGCAATATCAAAGAACTTTCTACATCATCAATATTGATAGTTAGTCTAGCCCATTTAACAATCAAGTTGGTTCTTCTTCATCCACATCACCGGCCTTAAATACTATTAATAGACCCAACAACCCTTATTCGAACTATTATAACCCAGGTTGGAAGAATCATCCAAAATTTAATTGGAATAACAATTCTTCTACAAATCAACAATGGGCAAACAACCCAGTGAACCCATTAGGAAATTCATCCAACCAAGGAAATATTAATTATAGACCTTCTTATCCCCCAGGATTTAACAGTAACACTCAAATTAAGGAGAAGAAGTTGTCTATGGAA
>NW_018220879.1:144217-145185 GCF_001263595.1 Phalaenopsis equestris
AAAAAGAAAAGGATCATGAATACCCAGATTTAGAGTATCCATTTACACCAATGAAAATTTCTGCGGAGTAACCTCCACCACTGTTTCTTTAAAGATTGAAGCAACACAAATAGAAAAAACAATTTTCTAAATTTTTAGAAATTCTTAAGAAGTTAACGGTAAACATTCCCTTCGTAGAAGCTTTAGTGCAGATGCCCAATTATGTGAAATTGATGAAAGATATTCTGAACAAGAAAAGGATGTTCACGGATAATGAAACTGTTGCACTTAGCGAAGAGTGTAGTGCAATTATTCAGAAAAAAAACTTCCTAAAAATTAAAAGATCTTGGAAGTTTCACTATACCGTGTGATATCGGTGAAAATTTCTATGGAAGAGCTTTGTGTGATTTGGGAGCCAGCATTAACCGTATGCCTCTATCAATTTTCAAAAGACTAGGATTAGGAGAAGTCTCACCTACTTCTATAACTCTTCAATTAGCAGACCGATCAGTTACATATCCTAAGGGAGTTATAGAAGATGTGTTAGTAAAAGTTGACAAATTTATCTTTCCGGTGGATTTTATTGTCTTAGATATGGAGGAAGATAAAGAAATACCTATGATTTTAGGGAGACCATTTTTAGCTACTAGAAAAGCTATGAGTTCAAAAAGGAGAATTAACGATGAGAGTTAACGATCAGGAAGTGACTTTTAACATTGTCAAATCTATGAAATACCCTGCTGTTGAAAGAGATAATGAATGTTTTCGCATGGAAATTAATGAACATCTATTGAAGAAATATTTCAAAAAATATTTTGAAAAGAAAGAACAATTTGAAGAGAGTGATGAAATTATTCTGGACGAATTAGAAAATGAAGAATTAGATTATGTTCAGGAAAGATTTGAGATGCTGGATATTACAAAAAATGCTGATAAGAATCTATTTCCGTCAATTATAAAACCACCTGAACTTGAGTTGAAAATATTAC
>NW_018220879.1:147104-148154 GCF_001263595.1 Phalaenopsis equestris
ATATTTTTGGGATGAGCCTTATTTATATAAACAATGTAAGGATCTTATTATGAGGAGATGTGTACCTTATGAAGAAACTGAGTTAATCATTCAGAAATGTCATGATTCTGAATTTGAAGGACATTTTGGGATTGATAAAACTGCTTATAAAATCTTACAAGATGGATTTTATTGGCCTACTATCTTTAGAGATGTTTATAGATACTAAAAACTTGTGATTGATGTCAACAGTAGGCAATATATCTAAAAAAAATGAAATGCCTCTGAATTTCATGTTAGAAGTTAAGATCTTTGATGTTTGGGGATTGACTTCATGGGACCATTTATTCCTTCATTTGAGAACTTGAATATATTTATTATTGTAGACTACGTTTCAAAGTGGATTGAAGCACAAGCTTTACCTCGTTGTGACGCTAAAAGTGTTTCAAGGTTTTTAATGAAAAATATTTTCACTAGATACGGAATGCCTATAATGATTATCACTAACGGAGGCTCCCATTTTAGGAATAAATACATTCAAAGATTGGCAGAAAAGTTTAATATTATTCATATAATCTCTACTGCCTATCATCCGCAAACCAGTTGGTTAGCTAAAGTTTCTAATAGTGAGATTAAACAAATACTTAAACCCTAGTAGAGTTGATTGGTCAACTAGACTGGATCTTGATACCGCGTTATGGGCTTACAGGACTGCTTATAAAACTCCTATTGGAATGACACCTTGCAGGCTAATATATTTTTGGAAAGACTTGTCACTTTCAAGTGGAATTAGAGCATAAAGCATGTTAGGCAATTAAAGAATTTAATTATAATTTGAATGATGCTGGTAAGAAGAGATTGTTACAATTAAATGAATTGGAAGAATTAAGAAATGTGTCTTATGATAACGATAGAATTTATAAGGAGAAACTAAAGTTATGGCATGATTGAAAGTTTAACCATAAGAACTTTGAACCAGAACAAGAAGTTTTGCTTTACAACACTAGGCTAAAATTATTCCCTGGGAAATTGAAATCTCGTTGGGTAGGACACTGTGACTCAAGTTTATAC
>NW_018220879.1:148197-149349 GCF_001263595.1 Phalaenopsis equestris
AAAGACTGGAACAAAAGACTGGAAATAGATTTAAAGTAAATGGACACAGATTAAAACCGTATATTAAGGGTAAAAGACCAAATTTTAAAGGGGTTTTAATGATCAGTCAACCTGAATGACACTTGAATTGATCGGGCTAACGATGTTAAACCAAGCGCTTTATGTGAGAAAGCACTTTATGGGAGGAAACCCATAGTTATCTTTACTTTTATTGTGATTATAGTAGTTTTTATTTGAAATTATCGTTAGTTTGTGGTAGTATTAAGCTCTAGTACTCTTATTTCCCTTTGAATCATCATAAGAATTGGATCCATAGAGAAATATTGGAACGCATTTGGACCAAAGCAAAATTGTGCAATTTTTGCCTTGGGCGCCGTCGGAGCCCTCGACATCGTCGATGGCGCGTTTTTCCCTAGAGTCCAGGCAAAATAAATATAGAGGCTCCCCGCCCGGGCCCCCGCACGCCCTCGACCTCGCCGATGGCGAGACCGGTGAGATGGCGGTTACTTGGGTTCAAATGATAGTTTTTTGCAGTTTTTGGGCGGGAGTTATCCTTTTAAACTTCGAAATTCGATTCCTAATTCATATTTTCCCCCCAAAATAAACTGAAACTCCACCAATTTCATTCTTATGGCGTCCAATTCCCCTAACAATCCCAGAATGCGAGTTTTCAATCGATAAAAGTTTATTAGTACGGAAGCGCAGTGAATCTTTAACAAGTTACTGATGAAGAAAAGATTGATAAAGAAACGAGGATTCGTAAATAGCGGATTGAATAATCCCATGACGGCAATTGAAGAAACGATAGTGCGGCAAAGATGGGAATTGTTGTGTTATACTGCCGCCGCCGTGGTTGTTCCTGTGGTAAAAGAATTTTATGCAAATTTGCATAAATCAACCAAGGAGTTGTTTATGTGCGAGGTAGATGGATCACTTTCACTCCTGCACGGATCAACGAATTATACATGATAAAGAACATTCCTGTCTGCCACTATTCTAATTTTGTCTCGACAAGAAACCAGATGAATGAAATTTACCAATATTTAACGGATGAAACTGACGACTGGGAAATGAGAGAAAACGGGTATGTTAGTTTTTCTGCGACACTCCTAAATCCCGTTTTGAAACACTGGCACTTTTTCATTTCTGTGA
>NW_018220879.1:149424-150158 GCF_001263595.1 Phalaenopsis equestris
GGGACTGTCAATCGATATTGGATCAATAATTGTGAAGTCGGTTTTGGGTCTGATCGTTCATGGATCAACTTATGGGCTTGGAAACCCTTCCACAATTTTCTCACTTTGCAGTCAGTTCTAAGTGTCCTACAAAAATTGGGAAAATGTACTTTTACCTTGGAAGCCTTTGGACCCAACTGTAAGATTCATAATTTTTGAAGATGAAAATGACATGGTCATTATAATAGATCAATCATCTCAAAATTCACTGTCAGTTCAACTCTTAATTCCTGACAAGTCTCAGGTGATCTTGTGCAGAATCAAGAAATTGGAGAAGGAATGTCATGAATGCAATTAATAATATCTCTGATTTCTTTGATCATTTAGACTGGAGGATGAAAGAATATTTTGATCATTCTGGACATTTAGAAGATAGTTTGATACAACTGATGAGGAGGATGAAATTAATAGAAGAGGATTCCACTGAAGAATTTTCATTCTGACCCTTCTACAACCTCTTCGTTCATGTGCAATCAATGGGTGATCTCAGAGAAGAATCTAGTATTGAATCTGAAGAATAGTAGATTTATATTACTACCTATCTGTTTATCTATGTATTTTGATTTGAACTATGTAATTTACTTTGCTTTAGAATTATGTTTTTAGGTCTCTGTATAGTTGAGACTAAGCATAGGATGTTTTGTTTTCAGCATTTTGAGTATTGTGGCTTGGATTGCGACGCTGAATTAATGTGT
>NW_018220879.1:151204-152646 GCF_001263595.1 Phalaenopsis equestris
AAAACTTTTGTTACACCACCAATAAAGCTAATGCAAATTTAGTGAAGGAGTTCTACGCCAATGTAATCTATTCTGAAGATGGAATCATTCAAGTGCGTGGATTTCCTATTGAATTTACTGCTGCCGCATCAACACCTTTTACGAAGTCCTAGACTCTTATAGCTGCCACTATGAATCCTTTAGTACAATAAAAGACCCCCTGAATGATGTGATCAACTTTCTCACTGATGGGAAAGGAACGTGGAAGATTAAACAACGAGAACGGGTAAATTTTTCTGCTTCCATGTTGAATGCCACCTCTAAGGTGTGGCACTATTTTATTTCTTCTACTCTGTTACCGACTTATCACCATAGTGAGGTAACTAGAGATAGGGCTATTCTGAATTTTTCAAAACTCTAAAAGTGGGGAGAATTATTCTTAAGAATATATTGAATACACCAAGGAGTGAGACAAGTGGAGGGCTAAGACATCCTGGTCTTATTTATGCACTTTGCCAACTTTTTGGAGTGGAAGCTATAGATGAAAAATGGGTTTACCCTATGAAGCCCATTAGTAAAGCCAATTTAAAGACTTATGAATCCCATGAGAAATGGAGAGCTGGAAATAGGAGTGAAGAACCTTCTACTAGTAGAGATATCCCCTCTACAAGTTATGACCTTCCACCTTCTAGTTCCCCTACCCTAACTTGATGAATGAGTTGACCTTGCAGCGGAAAAGTATAAAATTAATAAATGAAAGGATTAGAGGTTTAAAACGTCGACATGATTGCGATAGTGAGTACCGTCAAAGGCATTCAGATTTTGAGATAGCTTATCATGAAGCTCAGGCCCGAAACTACAGAGGTGAACTACAGAGGTGAGCCTCTACAGAGGTGAGCCTAATGTTATGTTTTTTTAGTGCCCCCGATATACTCAGTATCAACCCAATCCACCTACTGATCATGAAGATATAGCTATAGCTTGGGATTTTGATATTTGAATGTATTTGATGTACTTAGATTTGTACTTTTATTTCGGTGATCTTTTTGTAATAGAAGTGGATGTTTATGTGTATTTGGACTTTCATTTTTATTATGTTTTATTTGAATGCTTTTAAATTTTAATTAAAGTTAGTGTGGCAGTTAAATTTTGCATGTTTAGTATAATAGATGTTGAGTAGTATTTTGTGGATTGTAATGTAATGTGATTTTTATTTTTGCATTTTAATTTTAATTGTTTTATTTAGTATTAGGAAATGTGGTTCTTGTTTAATGTTTTAGTTTTATACTTATTTCAAAATTTCATTACCCAGAAATTTCTCTAAAGATTTATATATGTAGAAAGCTCCTAATATTACAAACCAGGTAAAGTAGAAATTTTGAGAAGGCCTGCAAAAATTTCAGAAAGATTAAAATGCCTAAAATATTGAGGTATGATTTATATTTATAGTTTTTCTTTCCACC
>NW_018220879.1:153262-154327 GCF_001263595.1 Phalaenopsis equestris
GCTTGAGGATATGCCTAATCAAAAATTGGCTTCACTGGACCTACCTAAAGGGAAAACCTAAATACATTCCCGAACTTATATTTATGGAATAGATCTTTTACTCGTAGAGTTCTCATGAAGTTTCTATCATTTGAATATTCTAAGTGACTTAATATTGCAACATATAGTCATTCTTGAAATGAATAGAAGACTAGAACTCTTAAACTTGATGACTAGATAATTTTGTGGCTACAGAGTTAATTTGATTACTTATTTTTTTTTTAAATCTCATTATAATATTTATTTAAATCAAACTTATAGTGTTTCTGAATTAAAACTTTACTACAATAGATCATAACTTTTATATAGTACTAAAATTACTTGAGGACAAGTAATAGTTAAGTTTGAGGGATTTTGACGAAAGGAAAATATGTTGAGATTTTCATACCTATTTTATATTATTTTTGATGATATTGCACTTTAAAGACATGTATTTTTTATATTTTATTGTAGGAATGATGAATTAGGGTCATTGGAGCAAAAAAATACAAAAAGGAGCAAATTTGGAGCGAAAATGACCAAAATGTGCAGAACTGAACTAGGACGCCGACGGTGCCATCGACGCCGACGGCTAGATTTTCCCGAGACTACAGAATTAATTCATTAAGAAGGTCTTCCAACAGCGCCCTCAAGGCCGTCGACGGAGAGCTTGGTGGTTATGACCAATCAGGCTTTGATAAGGCCAAATTTTGAAGGGATGCTTAGGCAACTCTTGGAAAAGCTCATCCACTAATTTAAAAGAAGATTTTGGACGAAAATTGAGAGGGGACGGAAGGGAGAGAGAGTTCCTGGAGGTTAAAAAGGTTCCGATAGTGTGTAAAAATTGTGAGGAATTCTTTGAGAGATTGTAAGAGTGCAGGGAAAGTGAGAGATTTCTTCCTCCTTGTTGCTTTGAAGAGGAATTCTGTGTGTTGTAAAAAAAGGAAGAGATTCAGAGGAACTTTGAGGAGTTTTCTTGGGGAGAAATTAGAGATAAGTTTATTTATTGTTGTAGTTTATATGACTTTGATTTTATTTATGAATTCC
>NW_018220879.1:154379-164343 GCF_001263595.1 Phalaenopsis equestris
TGAGTTTTACAACTAAAGTGAGGATTACATCCAAGATTCAGGGAGGTCAAAGCCCTTGGAAGTTGGGTGCAAATAAATAGGGAAATAATATTATCGGGCGTAGAATTGGAGATTTTTAGAGTGACAGACTAAAATCCTCAATTTGGTCCTATTGTTTGGGTGTTGAAGTGTAGATGTTAGCCCTCAGGCGAGGGGAACGTGGAAGCTCCGAAGTGAGAGTCGGTATCTTCCCAGCCTAGTCGTAGATTCAGTAAACAAGCGTAGGATTAGTCAATGTTCTTTATGTCTGAACCAAAGGGTAAAGAATAGGTATGCTCCTATTTGGCACAATATAATTTGAACTGATTTACTTTTTATATATTGAATATCACATTCGTACATTCATTAATATATTTAATTATTTAATAATAATTAAAATTACATATTAATTTCATTTACCTATTAGTGACAGATAAGCAAATTGTGTTATTGTGATTAAAGTATTACTTTTCTAAAATCTTAATTAGTAGTTCTAAACTTACTCCCTATGGGATCGATATTTAGGACTCCATTAGAGCCTTATATTACTTGAGAAATATGTATATTTGCTTTGATAAATGTGACTTTAGAATTATTGAATATTTATTACGTCAATATTTATCTTATATTTTTAAGCATATAAAAAGTCGCGGTCAATTTCTCTTCAAAAATTTTTTTGAAATAGCATTCACTCAAATATCTTATCACATCCATTATGTAACATTTAACATCTTTACCTTTTGCAGGATACTTTATTGATTTTGAAATATTAAACGTAACTGTTTGATCTTTGACGTGCATGTTGACAATATCTTAGCCTTATCCCTCAGTGAGAAAGAAAAAAGTCTAAGTCTTATAGCATCATCCGATACATCTCATATTTAAATATAGTACACAATTATAGAAAATTGGCAAGATGTAAATTTGAATCTTCAGTTGGTGCTCTCCCAAACTGATTATTTGATATCATTTGGATAATAGCAGGTTTAAGTTCAAATGAATTAGCCACTATAGTAGGTTTTTGAATACTACAATAAAGTTCATCCACCATAGGGTTTGCCTAATTTCTTAAAGGTCTAAACTCTTGATTAATTTCAGAATTTTGATGATTTTGGTTTGCAATTTCTTGAAACATTTAGTCTTTTTCTGTATTTTTTATTTTTTTTAATTTTCTAATATTTCTTTCTAATTCAGAATCGTGTGACACTATTCCTGTAGAACCTGAACTACGCATACATTACTACAAAACAAATAAAATATAAAATCGCACAAACAAGAACTTTATATAAAAACAACACTACAATATTTCTATAATAAATCTAAAAGTTTAAATAAGACTTTCTAAAAATAGAAATTTGCTTTCTAAAAATTTCTTCTAAAATTTTACATTTATCTCCGGCAGTGTCGCCAAAAACTTGATCTCGATTTTATATGACAATATGATGTATGTGGTTATAATCTTAATTTTTCCTTATAATTCTTACTTTGCAATGGTGCCAAAAACTTGATCACCAGCAACAATCAAGAAAAAATTTGACTTTGAAGCAAATAAGAATACAACTATTATATTTAAATATAGAATATTACGCAAGTTTGTGTATCATTATAAGGTTATATAAAACTTTTTGATTAAGCCCCGAATATCAAACCCACAGCGACAAAGATAAAATGCAACTAAAATCAGAAGAAATTAGATAACAAATTCTGCTTAGTAAAATATTCTTACTCAAACTTTAGATGTTATAATAAGAATGAAGATTTGATTCTTTTTGTAATTTTTGTTGAATGAAAGTAAAGTAATCAACTAACTAAACTTAACTAGATATTTGTAAAATGAAGGCGATATAAATAAAATATATTTTTTCTTATCATGAATCAGTAACAAGTATAGAAATTCTTTTGTGGAAGTATTCAAATTGTGTCGTGCCAAATAGGAGAAAAAGTATTCTTTACCCTTACTAGAGATGCTATAAAGAACATTGGCTAATTTAAAGTCTGAATTGTCTTGAAGACGGGTTAGGTAGAGAAGATACTAGCCCTCACTCTAGAGTTCTCTCTTCTCCCTCCACCTGGGAAATTGTCTTGAAGACGGGTTAGGTAGGGAAGATACTAGCCCTCACTCCAGAGTTCTCTCTTCTCCCTCCACTTGGGGGATAACATCTCATATCAAAACCTAAAACTATAAACCAAATTGGGGGCTTCAAATTTTATAAATCTACACCCTTCAAATTTTATTTCCCTATTTATTTGCACTCAATCATATGAATTACATTCTCATCTATATAATCTCATGTGATTCTTACCATTAGTTCACTGAGAAAATACCATCTCGGATCTTACATGTTCTTACAACTGATATTACATCTTAATTGATCAAATCAAGAAATAAATGAAGTACAAGGTCTAAAATCGTCACAACTTATTCCAACATTAAAGATTAATACTTCACACAACTTCTATCCATTACTTAATAACTTATCATTTTAAGGAAAATGATAATGAAAAATACTCAGAATTCATGGAGAAAACACAACCACACTTAAGTTTAAAAGTAGAAATCGTGCAAACAAACAAGAAGTCTAAATTAAAACCAAATGTAGTCACAAAGATAAAAACTTATCTCAAATTCTCTCCATCAAATTCTTAAAGTTCCTTTGAATCTCTTCCTCCCCTTACAATACAAACTACAACTCAAAATAAAAAGAAAAGGGGGCGGCGACGTGTGAAGAAAAGTCTCTTGAAAAGAAGAAAAGAGAGAGAGACTAGCGAGAGAGAGATTTCTTTAATCAAAGTCTTATTTTATAATTTTTTAAAAGGTGTCTTGGGGTCTCTTCAAAATGTGTCCACATTCAATGAATCTTCCAAGAGTTGTCTCCTTTCAAAAGCTAGTTGCATGTATTTTCATATTCATTAGCTATTTCCCACGTTTTCACCAAGATTTGCTTCAAACACCTCTTTGAAAATTCATCCAAATTTGTTGAATGATCGAGTAACTACTTCTGGCGCTTAAGCGCGAGGTGCTTCGGGCTTAGGTGCGGCTTTCTCGGTTTTACTGACGTGTAAGCACCAGTTTTGGGAGCTTAGGCGCCATAGTTCTTTTGCACACCTTCTTCATTTTTTCTCTAAATTTGATTTTGTTTCACTCTTTTCACCATTTTTCATCCATTTGATTGTACCTGAAAAAAAAACACACAAATACCTTCCATTAAAGCGCAATGTCTCAAAAATAGGTATAAAAAATATACATAAAGACTATATATTTTAGGTGTATCACTTCCTCAAAATGCTTAAAAATCAGTGATCCTCTTTATATAGCATCTATAATGAACCTCTGAGAGCCTACTAACCCACTATAAAAGTTTGTACGATCAACCAATCTTCTAGGCATAGTGTCGTTGACCTCATTTTTTATAAGGTCAAATTCTTCCCTTTGGGAATCTAGGATCTAGCCTTAGGACTTTCTTATGGACTATCTTAGAGGACTAATGAGGGAATCCACACCTCAAATAGAAATTCAAAACAATTCTTGACTCCTTTTATCAAGCCTCACTTGAGTGGTCACAAGCCCCTAAATTTTATTTTACAGATGGCTAAGACCAACATGTGGAGACTCAAGGGTGAGTTCCTATAGGTTTAATTAGGTCTTAGGACAACCCTGAGTGGCTTAGGTTTGGTTTCACACACACCTACACACACTCAAATCCATTAAATTCCCCACATACCCCAAAACCCTAAAATCACATACATTGTACCTACCTCCTTAACTCTTTAAGAAACTCACATGGGTGGTCCCAAGCCCTTATCCTTTGGTTAAGATGGCTAAGGCCAACATGTTGAGACTAAAAAAAAAAAGAGTTCTTATTTGGTAAAGTATGGTTCCAAGATGGCTATTCAAGACATGCATGATCACCTTATCCAATTTTTCCCAAATTACCCAATTTCCCTAAAGTTCCCAAATGTCCCCAAAAGTCCCCAAAATACCCAATTTAACCCCAAAATTTAAGCCCTCCAAATTCCAAATACCAAATTCAATTTAAATTTCACCTAACATAAAATTAAATCCCAAAGCCCCCAACTTTGAGCCAAATGTCTGAATCCACACTAAAACTCCACCAAATTAAGGAAATTTGGCCTACACACCAATTCAAATGTACAAAACCCAAAATCATTTTTTGCATGAAAATTCGAAAGCCCTTCAAGCCCATTTTCCAAACCCAAAATCAATTTTCCTTAAATCATACTAAAAGCCCAAAAATCAATTCCTTCGTGAAAGAATTAAAAGCCCACAAATTGATCCCAATTTCAATTATTATTGAAGCCCACATGAAAAATTCCCTTTCATCATTCTTGATCATACACCATGGCACCCCACATCATTCATCCATGCTTAAACCCAACCATTTTTTGTCCCATGGTATTCTCTCACCAAATCTTCAAAATCCCCAAATTCCATTCTCATGAAAATCACCCATGGCTTCGTTGCATATCATGAAACCACTCATGGGGCCATCCATAAGCATCACATGGCTCATGCACTCCAAAGTGTCAAAAGGAGTATTTTCTTTCACCTCCCACCAAAGTGGCTTAACAAAAACCTTAATCCCACCAAATGCATGTTTATCATGCCAAATCAATCACCTAAGCCCCAAGAAGTTGACCCAACAACCCCAGTCACTTGGAAGTGTCCATTTCCATGGGGTTGAACCCATGGTTAACCCAACCTAACCCAAACCCAATCCCAACTTTGGAAAATTACAATTACCCATTTTTGGACCAAATTGACTTCACATCTCCCCACATCTGACCTCCCACAGTGTGGAGGGGATCTCTTGCTTGGCCGGTCGGCCGCCCCTAGCCACCGGAAAAGACCAATTTTGAGAAGTCCCCCATGTCCAAAACTCAAAATTTAGACTCCCTAAGGTGGCTCACTCCCATTGGGCATTGGAGCCTCTCTTCCCTCAACTTGAGCACCACTTTGGCCACTCTGACTTTCCATGTTGGTAGACATAGCCTCGTCTATAAATAGACCACCACCTCTTGGCCAAACGAGAAGGATGTAAAAGACCTTGACGAAGCCCTGCCAAATTATTCCCAAACTTCCTCATAACCTCATGAAGTTCATCCCCACTGCTTTCAAGCCCTCAAATCGACCACAGAGCCTTAATTTCCAAGCTCAGACCCAGGGCATTTTTTGACCTTGGAATCAGCCTCCACCAAACTTAAAATTTGACCATTCCAAAAGCTTCACAACACTTCAAAACAACTTCCTCAATCAAAACCTCATCATCCCGAGCCCTCTAACATAGACCTAGACCACACCCAAACCACCTTTTGACCTGGAAAATACTTAGGCTCAATTACCGATCAAATTGAAGATTGGATATCATTCGTGGACTCAAGACGAAGCTCAGGAACAAACCTAATTGAGGTCTCACCTCTTGGGCAAAAGTAGAACCCAAAACTTCTCTTTTTTGTCTCAGTTTAGACCTTTGTGAAGAAAATTTCCATTTCATACGTATCTAGCTGTATAGAAGTTTTTATTTAACTTAGATGAATGTGTCAGAATAAATCACACTTAATTTGGTTGAGTATCGAGCGAGATCTTAGGGTTAGAACACGAATGATTCTCGGGTTAGGGCGTGTTTGAGACAATGAACGGATGTCGTCCATTCATACTTGTATTGATTGGACAGTACAAATCAAGTCGGACAGACAAAGCATATGTGAACCATGGACTGAGTCAGCGGCCTACATGGAAAGCGCTGTGAATCAGCGGACGACGAGTGGGAGGAGAAATTGATATCTTGGTGAACCTCATAAAAATCACAAATATAAAATAAAAACGTCTTTGTGCTTAGTAAACGAAGGAGAAATTATTGAACCAAAAATCAAAAATATTTATGAAATATTTTATTTTAAATTTGTTAAAATCTCTAGAAGGGAAATTAATTATAATTAATTAAATAATTATCCAAATTAAATGAAAAGTTTGAGGATTTGTTCTTAATGACATGAGGAACCTTCTCTGATTTTTTCAAGGTCGAAGGGCACCCTTATGATCAAAAGCTCTAATTTTCAATGATACTTAGTATTATCTTAATTAAATATTTATAAAAAATTAAAAAAAAGTTATAAAAATATAAAATCAAGTAGGAAGGTTCGCTATGATCAAAGGGCCCTAAGAAAAATAGAAATCAAAATCAAAGGATCAAAAATTCAAGTTTAAACATTTTCTACTTTAAAATTAATAAAAAATATCAAAAATTATTAAAATATAAAGTAATTCAAAAAAATCACCAAAAATATTTAAATTAAAGATAATCACCTCAGGAAGCCTCTGTAAAAATTTTAAAGGCACAAAAATTACTTTTGGTATGAAAATGTATTTTCTAAGTAAATAAGAATTTTAGCTAAAAATAATTATAAAAAATAAAAGAAAAATTAAAAAACTATGAAAATTAGTTTGGAGTGTTTCTTGAGACCAAATGCACCTAGGCAAAATAAAATTGAGGTTAAAATAAAAAATTTGATTTTTTAAGCTATTTTCTTATGTTTAAATAATTAAAAATGATTAAAAATAATAAAAATACAAAAATTCCAAAACATGACAAACTTCACCACAATGATAGAGAACAATTTAAGAAAATATGTTTATAAATTTTAAAAAAATGTAAAAACATATTTTAAGTGCTTAAATATATCTTTCCATATTTTATAATAAAATAATTATAAAAATGAAATAAAAATAAATTTCTCTGAGTTCTCTGAGGTCAGAGAGGTTTATGAAAAATATAAAAATTAATTTTTGAGATAAAAATATTTTTTATATTTATTTAATCAATAAAATCAATTAAAAATTTTAAATTTTAAAATATAATTCATTTTATATTTATTTAATCAATTAAAAATTTTAAATTTTAAAATATAATTCAAAAAATCACAAAAACTATTCAAAGTGGTCCTCTGGTCTTGTTGAACCTCCTTAAATTATCACAAGAACAGAAAATATGTTTTGGTTAGTAAAATTAATTAATATTGAAAATTCTCAATTTTGAATTAAATAGTTATTAAAAATTAAATAAATATTAGAAAAACTTAAATTCTTCTATGATATATAAATTGACCCATGAGTAGAGCAACAACAAAGTTTCAATGTCATTTGAGTTAAATTGAAGAAATTATGTAGTAAAGAGTCGTTAAGGGTAAAACAGTAATTATGGACTTTTGAATCATAATTAAAGATTTATGTCAAGATAAAGGATAAATGGACAACATTAATGATAATTAACTCTCTTAAATGATTGAAATATAAAGGGTTAAAGGGTAGAAACTAATTCATCCCATTTGCGACAAAATGGGAGTGTAATTTTTCAAATTGTTAAGAATTGGAGGCCAATCAAGTTTGGAAGATCTTAAGGTTAGGAGCTTGAGTTTGAAAGATAATATCTCATTAATTTAAAGTCCCAAATGAATGGTTTAATGATAACTTAATATTGTAATGAGAATTGAACACACTTCATTTTATCTTTTCCAAAATTACAAATTCACCCATTAGGTACCTAAGAGCTCAGTAGTGAACTAGATTTGATTTAAAAATTACTTAATGAGGCATAGAAAAGAAACATAAGTAATCATAAAAATCATTGAAACACTGCGTTGAAAAGAGATGAAAGATTCCTCAATGACTAAGTTTACCTTAAGGATTCTTACTCTTATAATTCATCAACAAAACATCAAAATGAATGTCTATTTACCTTACTCATGGGTTAATTTAAACACCAAATTTCATTGAGCACAAATTAAAACACCACAACTAAATCTTAACTTAACCATGGTTGATTAATTCAATGACATAAAAAGCTTAGGTGAACTTGAAATAATTTAGAAACTTCTAAAGTGATTTAGGGATATGCCCTGAACCCCTTTGCAAGGTTCTGAACATTTTGAAGGAAATTTGAACTTATTATAGTTTCATGAAGGAAATCATCCGCAAAATCTTATAGGGACCAAGCAAGATATGATTCAATACCCATTAATTCACAAATTCTAAAAAAATACCCTATACTACTTATCCTACATTTAAACCTAATGCTCAACGGTTTGAGCCTTGAATAAGATTTTCAAATTCTTATGAGCAACTAAGGATATTTGTTTATGTCACATATGGATCATTGGGCTAGTCTGAGCTGTAGGTCTTGGTGGCGAGGGCATGAGGACATTTTTTATGTGTGCTAAATGAGGGATGCAGAGTGGGATTTGAAATAGTGTCCCCCACGCTAAGAATCCTTCAGGAAAGGGGGTAGGACTGGTGATGTTATTCGCCAACCCCTGGTAGGAGTTACCCCTATCTCTCTTAGGTTTTTGATACTCCTAGTCTTATTAGAGTGATTAGCTTGTGAACTATAGTGTTTTACAAAACATATATAGCACCATAAACCCAACAAAAAAATATCATGTATGTGACATGATTACTTTTGAATGTTAAATAAACCTATATGCATGAAAAACTAAAAGAGTTTTTGATGAAATCTCATAAAGGCCTACGGACTAACCATTTGTATTGAAGTTAGGAGTTTCCCATCCTCGGACTATCTGGTTGGTGATTTTTACAAGTGTTGGATAATAAAGCACATAGTCCAGCTCTGAGCCCTTACCTTTACTAATTTCTTACACTTAGTCACGATCTTTCATATGTGACTTCGGGTTTTGTTTTACTTGCTTGTGTTTTTCCAGCGACTTGTTTTTTTGGAATTCTTTTGTGTCAAATTTTCTTTGCAATTCATTTAAAATTCACACTTTACTATACCAAGTTTATGCTACTAGCTTGTGCAATTACAGTAGGAGCGCCAGGTATGCATTCCATAAATTATTTACTACGCTTTTGTTACCTTACCTTACAGCATTTTCCTGCCAATGTATGTTTCACTTTACCTACAAAATAAAACAACAAAAATACAATTTTAAAAATAATAATACACCTTTAAACCTTTGAACGCACTTAATCAACTTCATTTGGGTTTATAAAGATCACTTAGATGAGGTAATTTACGGTTGCTAATGAGAATTCTCTGATCTAAATAAGTTTAACCACTTGTTTAGACTAGGAAACTCAAGGGAAAAAAGTGGTGTTGAGACAACGAAACCATGGGATCTTGACCGGTATCGCTAAACTTAAATTAAAATTCCCCAAACATTTGAGCAACAATGAAAAATAAAACAAAAACATAATAGATATACGATTATAATTTATAACACATATAAACCTTGAGGTTCTTACATCGACAAAGAGCATTGGAGCATGTTGTGGCAGACGGAGGACAATGATCTACAACAGCAAAATAAGTTGTCGGCACTATTTTTGGTGTGGGGTTTGCCCGTAAGAAGCTGTCGGTCATCGGAACTGAAATCCCGTTGCCTGCTTCGGAAGGACGTTAAAAAAAATTTAGTTTTGAAAAAGATGAAGTCAAACTGACCCCATAATTTTCATAGTTTAAATGGAAGAGCGCTTTACCTCAAATCATGTATCTATCCCAAAGGATGAATACAAGAATTGAGGGTGAGGCTCGATCAAATAAACTAGAGAAAGTCATGACATCCGTTTGGTCTGCGAAACCAATATATTGGCCGACAAATTCCCCTATTTAATATAAGGAATTAAATAGGGTTTATATTATGCTGGGTTCGGGAAAAGCTTCCTATAAGCGCAAGCCCCTATAGTTAATTACATCTCTATAGTTAATTACATCTTAGATAACTGAAGTTAACTAAGAATACTCTGGATAAAAATCAAGAAAAATTATCTTCAAGGAATTCAAATGGTAAGGACATCTCAAAGATATCAGACTAAGAAGTGTGAAAGGGGATTGGTCCAAATTTTGAACATTTTATTTTGGAGTCCAAAGGAGGAAAATACTAGAGGATGTCACGGATTCGAAGGAGAACTTCG
>NW_018220879.1:170599-197852 GCF_001263595.1 Phalaenopsis equestris
TAGTTGGACAAAATGAAATTGGGAATATTTTGGATTTATTGGAAATTTTTGGGAATTTTTGGAATTTTTGGATTTTTGGGTCATGGAGGGGTATCTTGGTAATTTGGTCATTTTTGAAAATTTTGACAAATTTGGATGTATTCAAGGTGTTTGAAATGGGTTTTGATCAATTTTGGGTATTTTGGCAAAATTTGGGAATATTAGCCAAATTTGGGTACCAAGGGCAGTTAGGTAATTTGTTGGAGGTGCATAGGGGCAAAAGACCAAGTTAGGCATTTCACATAGAATTGGATAGATATCCATTCTAAATGAACCATGGATTAATATATTGTGAAGATATGGTGTATCCTAGTTCCAAGTCAACACCTAGGGTCGACCCTAAAGTCAAGTAATCCTATAGGGATTCTTCTTGAATTCTCTTATAATGATCTTACCTACTAAATGCTAGAGGTTAAGATCAATATGTGGAATTTCAAGTTGAGTAAAAAGAAGAGTTTTGAATTTCTAATGGTGGGGGTACATTTTCTAATTTTCTAAGACTAGTCAATAGGGAAGTCCTATGGCTAGACCTAGGCTACTAAAGAAGTTTCTAGACCTCAACCAAAAGTGAGGTCAACATAAGTCTACATTTTTAGAATTAAATACACAAGCCATAGGACTTTGACGTTTTCTGCCTAGTGCGACATAAATCCTCACTCTATCTTTTAGGCTTTTTCACATTGTGCAATATAAGTCCTAACTTGCCTTAGGATTTTAAGGTCGTCACTCGATACGATGTAATTTCTCCCATCTTCCCGACTATTTGCATAATCTGATATTATGCAAATATAAGCCCTATAATAAATGACAAGAATGAACATAAATAATTTCACTTCAAAAATATAAAGTCCAACAATATGATAGCTTGGGAAGTCATTGATGTTTGACTCTGTCCTGTGACATTCTCTAGTTTTTACTCCTTTAATTTCTAAAATAATATTCCTACTTGGTCACTTCCTACTTGTTATCCCTCACAAACTACCTTGAAAACCCAAACTTTGAATATCTTGAGGGCAAAACCCTTGATCTTTATTGAGAGTTTTCTTAAATGTCCGTGGTCATTTAGGATGTAATTAACTATAGAAGTCTGCCTCTATAGGGAACTTAAGAACCGAGGTAATATAAACCCTATCTAATCCTTAGAACTTGTCGGTCAACATAAAAAAGGTTTGCAGACCAAACAAATGTCTTAAGTTTCCTTAGTTTATATGATCGAGTCCACTATCAAGTAGTATGTCTATCTCTCGGAATGGTGTATTGCTTGTAGTGTTATGCTCAATTAATTAAACTATTTAATGCATGAGATCTTGTTAGCCTCACATTTTTCAAAAAAAAATAAAATAAAATGCTATTTTCAAAATCAAAATTATATGTATATTAAATCCAAAAATTATATTTTCAAAAATTAAAGCAACTGACAAGTGTGAGCACTTTCTAAGTAGTTCCTTGAACCTCTCCCAAGCCTTATAAATGGTCTCTCCATCTATATGAGTGAACGAGGGGTGTCATTACTCAACTTGATAGTCTTAGTTTGAGGGAAATATTTTATTATAAATTTTGGGCTAGGTCAGTCCACATGGTTATGGATCATGAGCAAGAAATTTTAACCACACCTTGGCTTTGTTCTTCAAAGAGCATGGGAACAACCTAAGTCTAACAGGATCACTGAAACACCATTACACAAAAAAATGGCAAAGAAATTTGCTAAGTACAAAATTAGGTGCTTAGTGGGAAGTCTTTAAATTAGTTATTTTGTACCAACTGGATTATGACTTGTCTCGGTTCAAGGATTTCAGACTCTACAGTTGGGTAGTTGATGGTCATGTGGATTTCCTCAACAAAAGAGTTAGCATAATCTCTAAGGGGTTTCAGGGTAGGATCTTGAGGGTTAGACATTTTTATGGGTGTGTCAGTCAATGAATGTCCTAGGGCATGTAAAGGTGCAGTCAATTCAGGGTCAAAAGGGGTAAGTTCAGACTCTACTTTCATATGCATACACTTAGACAATGATATTGTTATCCTAACAGCAAACTCAACATACTCCAAATACACACAATCATAAAGACCTACATGAGTCCATTAAAAGACAAGCATGCAAAGCAGACAACACATGCAAAAGAAAATAAAAAGAAGACAACATATTTTTTAGACTTTTGGCTTTTTGGCTTTTATAATTTTTTTCCATTTTTTTATTTTTTTAAGCACCTACAAGGAAATACAGAACAACAAAGCAATTTCAAATAATAATTATGACAACAAGAAATAAGAAAAAAAATTTAACAAAAAAACAAAAATTGTCAAACCAAGAATATAAGTTTATTAATTATAGTTCTCCTAAAATAAAAATGATTATTAACATTTTTTTTCTGGCAATGATGCCAAAAACTTGATGATTAAAATGTTTTCACAAGTCAAGCCAGTCAATTATACAAGTTTATATGTCAAGTTATATGTGGTATCAAAGTCCGCGTATCAATCCCATGAGTAAAGGGATAAAAGTTATTCTGACTAAAAATCTCTAGTTTGCTAACTTGTAAACCAAGCCCATTGTGATCGTTATAAATGGTTACAATCCTAAAATTCTAACAGCAAATAGGAACAAAACATGATATCAAAAAATAAAAACTAAAAAGTAGAAAGAAACTTGGTGTTCTTCAAGAGAAATGAGGCTCATGCCTCTATGACTCGGGTATCGTGGTAGGTCTTGATTTTCCTTAATCTCTTCCTAAGTGGTAATTGTCAACCAGGGATAAGTATTCTTTCTCAAGAATATGCCTAGATCAGAAACATATAAAGTTAAGTTTCGCTTAACCCATGACATTTCCCAAGTTTTTTTTTCTAATCCACTATCTAGGTTGCAGAATGCTAACTAGAATATGCATATTCTACTAGGATTATGTGGTTAACCCAATCATTCCACTATGATATGGGCAAAATTCATAGATTAAGATAGATTTTAACATTCTGATTGATCATAATAGGAGTAAATGAAATCTTGATGGTTAACCAGCAACATAAGAACATGAAAGATCTCAAATTTTGCATGAAAAACATATAAAAAATCAAGCAAAAACCACTAACCCTACTTCACAAAGACATAAAAGAGAATTTAGCCACGCATAATGAAAAAAATCATGGAAAAATAAATTCATGCATATTATATTTGCAATAAACAAAGCAATCTAAATCTCTCATGAATGACTTGTCCTCTAAATAAGAGTAGAAGATCCTTCTCTCATACAAAAATCTCTCAAGAACAGCAGGAAATAAGAGAGAAAAGAGAAGGAAAAAATAGCCCTTAAGATTTCAACCCAATGAGAGGAAGAAAATCCTAAGGGAGAACTCTCTCTCATTTATACCTCACTTTCACTTTAGCCTCATGCTGCCCAAGATACCCTAGAAACATCCCAAGGAGCATACATATAAGGAAAGCACATCAAAGGCAAGAAAATTTCTTCTAAATTTGATTCAGTGATTGGGAGCGGGTGCACCGCTAGGCCGGTGTTAGCACGTCATAGGTTAAGTAGTCGAGCACAGGTGTGCTAGGAAGTGGGTGTGAGAGCTTTAACCCCATCTCATGATAGGACGGGTGTGCCATGAATTGGGCGTGAACACGTTGTAATAGTGCAGGTAGGCTGGGCAGATGACAATAGTGCGCGGGCTCATAACTTTACATTATTTGCACCAATTTATTTTTTTCCTAAATTGCATCAAACTTGTAAACTACAAAAAACATATAGCAATACATTCTTCAATTATAATAATGTCATTAATATTCAAAAACATAGTGAACATGATAGGAAATCATCACATATTTCATTCATATCTCTCATTATCACCACCTACCACTACAGACCACCACCAATCGATGATGACTGTTAGCAACCATTGTAACTAGATTACATATATTGTTGAATATCCTAACATCGTTCTCTTTATCACGAGAAAAAAAACATACCCCTACACTATATATATATATATGAACCTCTCCTATATATATATATATATATATATATTGATTGGGCTAGACCCCTTGATTTTTTTTTTTATTTTAGGGTATTTTCACATAAAAATTTAGTGTCTTACTTTGTTATATTATCTTATATTTGTATGTGTGTTAAATTTTTATACAATTTGAAAGTGACAAAGCACTACTTTATCACTGCAATTTTTAAGGCGTGCAATAGGACTAATTAAATGTTGATGTGGAAGTCTTGATTTTTCATTGATGTAGATTCTCTCTATTTCATTGCAATGCATTTTATAGTGCTTCACTTTTGGTTCTCGTCATTAGACCATGATCACAGTTTATCGGATGTTAACCATAGATTTATTCATAGTCATACAGGACTCTACTTACAATACTTACAAGGTCTCATAGAATAAAAAATAAAGAAAATTTTATAGGAGAAAAAGTTAGAGAGAAAAAAAACATGAAGATTCAATGGCCAACATAAACACTAAAAAGACACATCTCTTGAAATGGCTCTTTAAACCTCTATTTATAGACCTTTGGACGCTATAAGAAAAGTTATATCTTGAGCTTTAGAAGAGAATTTTAATTTGTTGATTAAGTCATTGGTTTGGAGCAAGCATGGGTGAGTAAATTCTATTAATAGGTGAGGGTGCCTAATATGATGCCACAGAATATTGAGAAAGATAGAAAAAAATAATGAAGTCTTTACGAGGGTTTAAAGAGCTTCAAACTAATTGATGGGATTCTAGTCTCAAATTGAAAACAGTGAGAATATCATCAAATATGGAAATCATTAATTGACATTCAACTGTTGTTTTACAGTCATCTTAAATTGTTATTGGTTAAGGTAGGTAGTTTGATTGTTAAAGATTCTAAATATAATTAGTTATAGATTTTTGAAATAGTTAAAATAAATAAAGATTAGAATTTGCAGGGCAACTTACTAAAACTTTTCTCTATTCAAGAGTTACCTGCTCGTTCTTTTTCTTATCTTTCTTTCCATTATATGGAGTATCGGCTACTCAAAGCATCCGAACAGAAGGATTATCATCAGCACCTTAGCTTTTGGCAAATGGTAAATCTTTAATTTTTCTAGCTCGTGAGCTTACCTTTCTCGCTTGTGAGTTTGATCGAATCAAGTAGTCGGGTGCTCAGATATTGATAAACTAGCAACTTTTGGTTCTAATTTGTGTGATTGGAAATATATCTTTGTGTGTATTAGTGATAATGTTTATTTAATGACAGTTATTTGTTTTACTATCATTGTCACAAGTATTAGCCATTTATGATTGATTTGGTTAGAATTATTATTTTTTAGTTTATAACTCTCCTAAATCATAATAGTATTAGATCTATTTTCTGACGTTGACATGCCAACATGCTTAATTTTCCTGGCTAATGAGTATGATCTAGATATATATTTCAACCATCATTGACTACTAATCATTAGCAACTACATCAAGCTTAAAAAAAAATAAAAATAAAAAAGAGAGAAAAAAACATAGGGATGGGACAACCAATAATAGTTGAATAAATAATGATGATTCAACTAATTGATCCAATTTGATAAGGGTTATTTAATGATTCCAATCTGATAAGATTGTTATATTTAATGTTAGGTGGAGCATAATCATACATAATTTGATCACCAAAAAAAAAAGGTTGGAAGAAAAACATATACAATGTCTTAGCATGTTAGTTGTTGACTCCATTACTGATTAAAGGATTTTATATCTTAGGGATAGACCTTAAAATTGTTGGATAAGTATAAAGATATCATTTTATTTAACCAAGAATATAGTAATATGCTACAAAGATGAGGGCTACACAAATAAGTACTATTATTAGTGCTCTAGTTACTTTCTTCTTTCAATTGCAAGAGTTCAAACACAAATTTTCTCCATTATAATTAAGAACTTCTCTTGCTACAATAAAAAATGATAGCATTTCTTTCTTTCAAAAATTGTTGGACTCATCTTTCATTCATTTAGTACAAAAAATGTTATGCTTTCTTCAATTCCTCTCTCTTAGTTTATCTCTATTCCTTTTGTTCGTTATTTTGATGGATGTTTCAATATAATGTCATGTAACCATCTCTTTATATAATACGTAAGCAAGGTAGGTAGAAAGCTTGAGTTCATTAAAGCTCCGATATGATAGGCAATATTTTTAAAATTTAATTGTGAATCAAATTATGTAGTCATTATTATCTTTAAAAATTATATACATGTATGTGCATGTATGCATGTACATTTGTATTTGTATAATCTTTTTTTAACGTTATGTAATTAGTTGAGATGTTTTTAATGCACTTGATAATTTCATTAATTCTATAAAATCATTATTCATAACCAACCCTTTTCTCATACCTAATTTTACTACAAAGTTAAATTTATGCAAGAATTTGTTGAACCAAAATATTGCGTGCCTGAAAATCCGTGGTGATAAAGTAGTATATTAATAACTTAATGTTGTACGAAAATCTAGCAACATACACGGATAAAAGAAAAATAGTAGGACGAGACACTGTAATTTTTACGTGAAAAATCCTGAAAGGAAAAATTTAGGGGTTCAACCCGGTCAAAGTAGTCCACTATGCAATTGTAAGTACGTATGTATACTCTTTTCCTTATTAGAGAAGATCGAATTACAAAGTTGATAATCGTATATGCACAATAATAGTATAGCTATAATAGTCATGCGCTACAACAAATGGGGTCATTGGAGATCGGTGGTAAGCGGATGTAGGTGGTGATGACTGGCAGTGGTCGCTGGTGGTTGACAGGTAGTTGTCGAAGATAGTCGGTAGCTACGGAGCATGTTGGTTATTCACCAGATCTTCAATATAAGCGTTAAACAGTATAGTCGTATTTGAAATACAATAGTAGCAAATAGGGGTCATCGGATGCTGGCAGTCTACAATAGTAGGTGATTATGACCAACGATGGTCCACGATGGCGCCCGACAAGTAGTGGTTGACAGTGGCTAGCAACTACTAAGATAAGTGATTATTCATCAGGTCTTCAATATTGTGTTAGACACAACAACCGTATTTAGAATACAATGATTGCAAATAGGGTCATCGTCGGTCTCTAGTCAGCGACAACAAGCAGTGATGACCGGTCGTGTTCGATGGTGCTCGACAGGCGGTGTTCAATGGTGGTCGGTGGCTATGGTGACTGACGGTTATCTTGTCGTCTTCTCTCCATAAAAAAAAAACTCTAAAATTTCTCTCTTTTTTCATGTCTTCCTCTTCCCAAATGAAGAGCTTTTTAGGGAGGAGCATTTTAACTCCTGACGCATAAATTCCCTAACCACCCAATCAGACAGTCAATGTCGATCCCTCTTGATAATAGATTGTATTTTAAAGATTTGACTGTCTTAATGATCTCATAATTTCTCAATTTTAGTCTCATTGGATTCCTCTCATAGAGACAACCGATTTGAGTATAATTATGTGAAATTCAAATTTCATTTGATCATTAAATTGATGATCCAGAGCCTCTAGTTGGGCTTCAATGGTTTGATCTGAGCATGATCAGACCCAAATTGAACCAATTTTGACATTATTGGGTTTGTCATGTTTAGATGGTTAGTTTGACTATAAGTTTGTTGGGCCAATCTTGATTTTAAATTTGAAAGATGCTTCTTAAAAAATGCATTGAGAAGGATGCTTGATAAAAATTTGTTGATAACACAACACACAAATTTAAATAAAACTGTATTTGGCCAATCAGCTTAATAAGAAATAAAATTGAGCCATTTCCTCTTTACATTATCTTTGCCACATCCTAAAATCACAAAAATTCTCTCCCTCAAATCAACTTTTCCATAGCTCAATGTGAGAACTACAAAAATAATAAAGGGACATTTACATTCATACCATCCATTTCCTATATATTTATATATCTAACACTAAACTTTACTTTTTTATATTTATACTGCCCCAATCACTTATACCACATAACTACTTTTAAAAGGTGAAATAAAGATAGTTGGTAACTACGGAGCATGTTGGTTATTCACCGAATCTTCGATATAAGCGTTAAACATTATAGCCGTATTTGAAATACAATAGTAGCAAATAGGGGTTATCGAATGTTGGTTGTCTAGGGTAGTAGGTGATTACTACCAACAATGGTCCACGATGGCGGCCGACAAGTAGTGGTTGACAGTGGCCAGCAACTACGGAGATAAGTGATTATTCATCAGGTCTTCAATACCGTGTTAGACACAATAACCGTATTTGGAAAATAATGATTGCAAATAGGGTCATCGTCGATCTCTAGTCAGCGCAACAAGCGGTGATGACCAGCCGTGTTTGATGGTACTCGACAGGCGGTGTTCAATGGTAGTCAGCGGCTATGGTAACTGACGGTTATCTTATCGTCTTCTCTCCATTAAAAAAAAAAAAAAACTCTAAAATTCCTCTCTTTTTTCATGTCTTCCTCTTCCCAAATGAAGAGCTTTTTTGGGAGGAGCATTTTTAACTCCTGACGCATAAATTCCCTAACCACCCAATGAGACAGTCAATGTCGATCCCTCTTGATAATAGATTGTATTTTAACGATTTGACTGTCTTAATGATCTCATAATTTCTCAATTTTAGTCTCATTGGATTCCTCTCATAGAGACAACCGATTTGAGTATAATTATGTGAAATTCAAATTTCATTTGATCATTAAATTGATGATCCAGAGCCTCTAGTTGGGCTTCAATGGTTTGATCTGAGCATGACGGACCCAAATTGAACCAATTTTGACATTATTGGGTTTGTCATGTTTAGATGGTTAGTTTGACTATAAGTTTGTTGGGCCAATCTTGATTTTAAATTTGAAAGATGCTTCTTAAAAAATGCATTGAGAAGGATGCTTGATAAAAATTTGTTGATAACACAACACACAAATTTAAATAAAACTGTATTTGGCCAATCAGCTTAATAAGAAATAAAATTGAGCCATTTCCTCTTTACATTATCTTTGCCACATCCTAAAATCACAAAAATTCTCTCCCTCAAATCAACTTTTCCATAGCTCAATGTGAGAACTACAAAAATAATAAAGGGACATTTACATTCATACCATCCATTTCCTATATATTTATATATCTAACACTAAACTTTACTTTTTTATATTTATACTGCCCCAATCACTTATACCACATAACTACTTTTAAAAGGTGAAATATGCCTTTTAAGCATAGAAAAGTTAGCGTATATGTAAGAAATTAATGTCTTGTTGTAAGGCATGTAAATACATAGGAATTAAATGATATGTGTGTAAATCTTCCTTTAATAATAATAGTAATAAAAGTCTCACAATATGGATGAGAAACTCCAATTTAATACCCTGAATCTATCTTCTCTATCCGCAGTGTTTGGATTCTTAGAAGAGTTTAATAAATAAAAGGCCAAATAGTTTTTATAAAGCTTTAATTGCTAACAAATTTTGCAATTTATTTTTTCAGCGTTGAAATTCATAGAAATTAAATAATATTTGGCTGAAGGACAAGTTGATGAAAATTATAAATATATTAAGCTATAAATAAAAGATAATTATATAATAAGTAAAAACAATAACAAATTATGTAGTACTTTGGAAAGACCTATAAAATGATGATTAAATACATTAGTTCATGCTCCTTCTATTGAATTGCCGCATATCAATAGATATATATATATATATATATATATATATATATATGCAATACCTCAAAATCATATATAACTTTAGTCTTATTTCATGGACATTCATAACATTCCCATAACAAAATTGGAAAATTAAGAAAAACCGAATTACTTGTTGTTTAGTCGCATCATTTAAATAAGATTTAGTCATGAATTTAACGTAAATCTAGCCCAATATCAAAAATCAATAATTAAATGCAGTCCTCAGTTAAATCAAAATTTTTACTGTTCCGTGTTTTTTTCCCGCATTCTGTCTATTTTAGGATGTAAATCTGGATTCAGTAAACCTGATTGTGAGACAGATTTAAAAATTTCTTCTTTCGTTCCTCTCATGTTAATCTTGCTCATACTGACTGTCGGATATAATGAATTTGATAAATCCTATTTAATGTGAAAACACCGCCTTGATGTTATGCCACAATTACAAGTTCCCACTTCACTTATTTCATACTCTAACTTGCTCTAATATTCCCCATAAGCAGTTGGAAACCACCAACTCATAAATGCGATTACTTGCTCCTCATCCATTCCATCCCATACAGTTAAATCAACCACATTATATGACTATTTATATCCAACACACTGAACAATTTCATTAAAATTAGAAGAAAATGATTCCATTATTCTCTGCTTCTCTTTTAATCTTATTAGCTCCAGTTTATGAGGCCAATAAGCAGGCGGACAACCTCAGAAGCTTCATCAAAACAAGGAGCTCGTCGCCGACAGTTTTCGACGTGTGGCCAGAGTTCGCCGGTGGCATCTCGACGCCGATTTTCGTCGGGGGGCAGGAGGGGAAGATGGAGGCTGACAGAATTGGAAGGCTTCCCGGGCAGCCTGATGGAGTTGATTTTGATCATTATGCAGGGTATGTGAATGTTGATCCGAAGAAGGGAAGGGAACTGTTTTATTACTTTGTTGAATCGGATCAAGATTGGGATAAAAAACCACTTCTTTTGTGGTTAAATGGAGGTGAGTTGAGTTTTTTTTTTCTTTTTTTTTAATTATCTTTTATAATACTGTTCTAATTTGAATTAACATTAGATGTCATCATGTTTTCGTTTTTAAGAATTTGAATTTTAGGAGCTGTTTGGGATCATTTTTATTTTTATTTTTATTTTTATTTTATTTATATTTAAGTTAAATTTAAAATATATTTAAAAATAAATTAATTTATTTTTGAAACAAAAAATGAAATACACGAAATTTATGTTAAAACAAATATATTGTTAAGAAAAAAAAAATACTAAAACTCTATTTTATGAGAAAAAAGGGAAAAAAAAAGGCGGGCCAAGCTAATAGAGATAACGTGGGCCCTGGGGGTTGCGAGGTACTAATTAGAACTGTTTTGTTGAATTGACTAAAATCACACATAAACTTGTATTTTTTGTTGGGCTAACTCTCTTTGATAGGTGCATGCAACTTTCTTAAATAATTTTTTTTTTTTTTTTGTCGCTCAGCTTCAAATATAATTTCTTTCGGTGTGGAAAAAAAATGTCGCTTATTTTTATCAATTTTAAATGAGTATTTTATTTTTAGAGGACTTGCAGGTGGTTAGAATCTCTATTGCTTGAGGAGGAAGTGAAGTGAGTTGAGTAGAAAAGTTTCCTTTTTCTTACTGCCATACGGGAATAGTGACAAGAAATATATAGAGCTAGTATAAAAGATCCCAGAGAAAATAGTTGTGAGGGTAAAGTTGGAATGAGGAATTTTGTATGTGATGATGAGCTTTGCTGGTGTCAGGAGGTGGAGTGTTGCTCCTTGCCGCACTTTTTATTAGATTGTTATGATCGCCCCTCAAACTGACATGTTTCGGTTGTTAAGTTCATTTTATCTTGAATAGTGACAAACTTCGGCGTTGGAAGTGATTTGGTAAAGATGTCGATCAGTTGTTCGGTGGTTAGTGTGCGAATATAAAGTTCTTGAGATTGAATTTTTTCCCGAATAAAATGGTAGTCAATTTCGATACATTTGGCTTGGGCAAGAAAAATTGGATTGCGTTTAAAAGCTAATGCGGAGGTGTTATCGTAGTGGATGAAAGTTGGCTGGGATATGGGAACTTGAAATTTCTGGAGAAGTTGTCGAAGCCAAATGACGATTGTGACTACGGTTAAAACTGCTCGATATTCAACTTTGATTTACGAGCGAGCAGCAGTGGGTTGTTTCTTGACCTTCTATGATATGAGATTATTGTCAAGAAAGAAGCAATGGTCGGTGATCGAACGTCGGTCGATAGGGTCACTAGTCTAACTGGAGTCGGAGTAGCTTTGAAAGAGGAGATGGATTGGAAAGGTAGAACGAAATGTATTGTAAATTTGATGTAGTGCAGTAGCCTTTTGAGTTGTTGGGAGTTGTAGCAACTTGGAGTCTGGAGTTGTTGCGACAAATTTTTTTACCGCAAAGGTGATGTATGGTCTTAAAATCGCGAGGTATTGGAAATATTCAACTAGTTGGCAATAGAGGTGGTAGTTGGCAGGTGAATGCTCGAGAGAGGACTTAGACGAGGGGGAGATGGGATTGGCGGCTGCCTTACAATTGGCCATACCAATAGTTTGGAGAAGTTCGGTGGCATATTGAGTTCTTTAGTTAAGAAAGAAACCTGATTTGGTGTTCTTGATGTTGATTCCAAGAAAGGTAGAGACGATGTCCTGAGATTTCATGTGAAAATGTTGTTGCAGATCATATATTTCATTTGAATTGTTGCCGGTTAGCAAGATATCGTCAACGTACAGGAGTAAATAAATGAAGGTAGAGTGGCATTGGTTGAGGAATAAGGAAAGGTCTACTTGAATGTGGTTGAAGCCAAAACTGATCAAGTGGCGAGTGAAAGTGTTGAACCATTGATGGGGACCTTGTTTAAGACCGTAGATGGCCTTTTGAGAAGACATACATGCCGAGGAGTGCAAGGGTCATGATACCCGAGTGCTTTGTCTCATGGAATTCCCCATGTAGGAAGGCGTTTGCAACGGCCGTTTGGAGGATTACCTTATTGTGATGCAGGGAGATTACTAAAAGAAGTCAAATAGCAGAGAGATTTGAAATATGTACTTAAAACAGTATATTATTTTTGTGTAGGAGATTTGAAACTGGTTTGAATGTTTCAGTATGGTGGATGCCATATTTTTTATGGTGTCCAAAAGAGATGAGTTGTGCTTTGTATGGGATGATGGTGCCGCTAGCAATTCATTTTATTTTATAGGTACAATTGTTGTCAATAATATTTTGGTTAGAAGGCAGTGGGACAAGGACCCATGTATTTTTGTTTTTTAAGGCGAAGAGTTTTTCTTGCATTGGGTTTCTCCAATGGGGATGTAGCATGGCTTCTTTGACGGTAGTAGGTTCGGTGATGGGAGAGTTGAGGTGAAGGAGATTGAATATGTGTTCGGGTTTAAGAGAACTTATTTTGGTTCTTGTGATCCTAGAGTGAGAGTGAGTTTGGGCTAGAGAAGTAGCGGGAGGTGGAGGTAGTAAGTAATCGATTGTAGATGATGCAATAGAGATTAGAATGGAGGGTATATGATTTGTTTGGGAAGATTGGCAGGGAAAGTTTGGATTAGTGATTGATAGATGTTTGGGAGAATAATGGTGGGGAGTGATAGGAGTGGTTGAATAATGGGAGATGTTGGTAATATATTGGTTAGATGAATTGGTAGTTTGTATGTGAAGGGAATTTCAAGGAAGCAGACATATCGTGATATAATTAGCCTGTCGATCTCAAGATGGAGACATTTTTAGTGTTTGGAATTATCGGGGTAACCAATGAGTATGCATTGGGACACTTTTGGGTTGAGGTTGATGTGATGCTGTGGTGGAATCTTGGGGAAGCATGCACAGTCGAAGGTATGGAGGAGAGATTAGGCTTGTGGGTGATTTTGTACTACTGATATGGTGATTAGTTGGATGTGTTGGGAGAGGGTGTGCAATTTTTTAGATAGGTTGCAGTGCGTATGGTGTCGGGTCAGCAAGAGTGTAGGAGATTGGAACCGATGAAGGGTGTTCCTGTGGTTTCAAATTTGTCGTAGAGTTTACGTTCAGCGGGCCCATTCTGTTTAAGGGCATAGGAGCATGAAAGTTGGTGTAGGATACCGATAGAGTTTATTAGGTTGTGAAATTGGGTGCTAGCATATTCCACTCTGCCTTCATAGTGGAAGTATTTTATTTGAGCATTAAACTACTTCTCCACCTGTTGTTTGAATTTTATAAAGTATTGAATTTTTTTAGATTGTGAATCATTTAATATAGCCAAGCATAATTAGTAACATCATCAACAAACAAAATATAGAATTTATATCCTTGAATAGAGGTAGTTGGGGAAGGTCCCCATACATCGAAATGGATAAATTTCAATAGCTTTTGTTGATGGTTGCTAGAAATAGAAAAATTAAGTTCATGGTGTTTAGCTAAAATACAAGAGGTACAACTTGGGGCTTTTTTTTGGAATACATAGAGTAGGGTATTATTTTGAAATAAGTAGAAGGGTGTTGTTGCGTTGGCATGGCATAGTCTTTGATCCTAGACTTCAGTGGTTGTGGAGGTGGGAATTATTTTATTGCTTGGAAGGAGGTGGTTTGATTGGGTAGAGTCCATTCTGACATGGTTCTTGGAGAATAAGTTGTTGAGTAGTTCGGTCCTTGATTTAGTAACCGAGGGAATAAAAAATAATAGTGCAATTATTCTCAAGAGCTAATTGATTCATGGAGATGTGAAGTGTATAAGAAATTGCATAGGAGTAGTTTACAAGTTGGGGTGGGCAGCAAGCCTTGTTCGTGATTTTTTATAGGTATGAAACTGTCATTACCAACGAACACTTGCTCCTACCCATGACTAGGTGCTGACAGGTTGTTGTAATATGCTGTGAGGTGGTTTTATGTGCCAGTATCTGATGTCGGATTTTATGTATGTGTTGTAAATATCTTTCAATACTACAATACACACACACAACAACACGAGTAGTAAATATGAAGATCAATGACAATAAAAATCACTTCATAATAAATAATATTAATTTTTAAAATTCTTTAAGCTGTCAATCCTAGTAATTACGTAAGTATACGTATCGCTCAAGTAATAAAGAGCTCTAATTGAGTCCTAAGTATCGATCCCACGGGGAGGCGAAAACTCTCATGGTTATAATGTAAAACAGAATATTCAAACTATAAAAACTTGAGTAAGAAAAACAAATCCAAAGTAAATTTAATGTATTTTAAATGAAATGTAGCTAAAAGAACTAAGTTAACTTAGCTAATTTTTAAACTTCAAAGTTAAATTTACTAAGACTAAACAAAGTTTTGTAGCAAAGAGTTCAAATAAAGAAAGCATCATTTCCATTTATAATGAGTTTATAGTTAGTGAAGTAATTAAAATCATTTAAAATTATATAAAATTGTGTTGTGTCAAATAGGAGCAATCATATTCTTTACCCTATGTCGAGTGCATAAAGAACATTGGTTAATTCAGAGTTTGGTCCCTAAATCTGTGGTTAGACTAAATCGATAATTAAATTAAGCATATAGTTTGAATCATCAAAATTTATGGAATTTAAAGCATCCCTCCAATGAGGACTAACAATCTCGCTTTAGTTTCCAAACAATTGGACCAAATTGGGGATTTTAGTCTATCAGCCTAAAATCTCCAATTTTACGCTCATCAAAATATATTTCTCTATTTATTTGCACTCAACTGGAATTGAATGTGACTCTTACCTTGTTATAGAAAGCGTAGCCCTGTCTGATCTTATGTTTCTCAACAAATTTTAACATTTCAATTAGCCATATTGAAAAGTAAATAAAAATCAGAGTTTGAGACATCATAATTTATTGACATTTAAAGTCTTGCAAAACAATATTAATTCTTCACAAGACCATATCTCATTGTAGGGAGTTTATTTTAGGGAGAAGTACAAAGAAGACTACTCAGAATTCATGAGGAGGATACGATAAAATATAGATTTTATATATATAAACAAGTTTACAAAATGAACAAAGGAATGAACAGAATAAAAATTATTAAATTTGATTCAAATGATGGAGAAAATCCCTTAAAGTTCCCTTGAAGCACTTTCTCTCATTACAATCAACACTGAGTTCTCTCTTAGAAGTGTAATAGAGAAGAAACCTCTCACCTTCCCACTCCTCTTTCAATTCTTTAAGAAAATTTTTCTCTCCTCTTGTCATTCACTCCAACTTTCTCTCAATCCTTTTCTTGTCCCATCTTTCTCTCTTGAAGTTTTTTTCTTTTATTTTAGGATGCCTCCTTTGAAAAAGAATTCAAAATTCCCTCCAAAAGTTCCCTTCAAAAGTCAACTCTTTTGAATTCAAAAGATGTGTCAATTGATCCAAGTGACATATCCCTTCATAAAAGAACCTTCCAAAGTGTCAAGATACATTGAATTACTTCAATAGGTGTGTAGAACAAGAGTCCCTTTGAAAATTCGCGCAAAATTCATCTTGAACCGCCTTAATTTGCTAAAAGTCATCTCTGGCGCATCATGCGCCAGTTCTCTGTCAAACGGCGTATCATGCACCTGTTTGTCACATCATGTGCCACTCTGTAGTAGCTCCACCATTTTTCTTCCTTGGACTCCGTTTCAGGCATTGTTGCTTTAAATACCTAAAAATAATATACATGCAACAAAAATATAAAAATACTCTTCTTTAAAGTGCAATATAAAAAAATAAGCACAAAATATATACTAAAAACATTATATTATTTTTTTGTATCATCGGTCAACATGGGCCATGTGGTTATCTGGTGGTTGCGTTGGTCAAATTTTCATTGGAAATATTAATATCTTTGATATAAGTAATGAGTATGGATCTTCCAAGCTGAGTGGAGTGAGGGTGGTTTTAATGACTATTTTAAATGTCTGACATGCTAGAGGAAGATTTTTAAGAGTGTCCTGGATGATCTCTTTGGTGTCGATGAATGATCCACATGTGGAGATGCTATCAACCAATACCTTAATTTGGTTGAGATATTGTGTCATGGTTTAGATTCTCAGGTACACATTATGTAATTCATTTTTAAGATGAATTATCCTGATTTGATTCGTGGCTTGAAGTTGTTTCTCTGACTGATGCCAGATCTCACGGCAAAATTCAAGATGGATTCCATAAGGTATTATAGTGATGGAGATGGTCGAGAGAATAGCGGTAGCTAGGTTTTGATCAATCAGCATCCACGCGTTTAGCAAAGAGTTGATAGTTTATGTCCCATGAGCATTTGGAGAGGGTTTTGGAATAGATCCTTTGATGAAACTGGCTTATCCATTTGTTGTTATGATC
This sequence comes from Phalaenopsis equestris, assembly GCF_001263595.1. Taxonomy (NCBI): domain Eukaryota; kingdom Viridiplantae; phylum Streptophyta; class Magnoliopsida; order Asparagales; family Orchidaceae; genus Phalaenopsis; species Phalaenopsis equestris. The sequence goes on from NW_018220879.1 coordinate 187,581, forward strand.
TTCACCACATGTGACCTCGATCCATAAATTGTAGTTATTGGAAGAAAGGGAGATAGTTATCACTGATTTTATGTTGAAGATAAAAAATTTCAAAGGAGGTAAGGTGTATTCTTCAACTTTAAGAGCAGTGAGAGCCTTGTTGAGTTCGGTAGTAGAAAAGTCCTTCATAGAGCTGTAAGCTTTAGCTCTGATACCAAGAAAGAAACCTGTGATAAATAGTTAGCAGAAAACATACTGTTGCGTGAAGAGGAAGTGAGGTAAGTTGAGAAGAAAGGTTTCCTTTTCTTACTACCATAAAGGAATAGTGACAAGAAATATATATAACTAGTACCGATGATTCTAGAGAAAATACAATTATGAGGGTAAAGATGGAAATAGGAAATTGGTAAGTGGTGATGAGCCCTGCTGCTGTTGGGAGGTGGGGTGTTGCTCCTTGCCGCACTTTTCCTTATGTTGTTATCAGCTATTCTAAAATGGAAAAATATATTCCACCAAAAAATATTGGAACTTTTAATATTCTCAAAACATAGATGTTACTGTCGCAGAACACATTTAGGGTCCTTTTGGGGCAGCTTATAAGTGCGGGCGGTGTTTTCAAAACGCCGTCGTACCGTTTGGTTCGTGTGTTTCACCAACTTATTTGAAACTGCGTTTGAGTTTTTACACTAAATGCAGGCCGCGGGTCGACCCCCGCGCCCGGGGTCGACCATGGAGGCCGGCCTGCGGGCCGCGTTTCAGAATAAGCAGTTTATCTTGAAACGCACAAGCTGCCCCAAACAATCCCTTAATAATCCCTTAATTTTATCAGATATGTATTAGTGTATTTCACACAAAATCTATGAAGCACGAAATAGTATTTTTTTTTTTTTTATGTTAATCTTAGTAAAAGCAAAATATTAGGAATTTGGTGAAATATTATTAGTTCATTAGGTAAATTAGTGACTTGTCCGGTCGCAAGTGGCAGCGAAATTCTTTTAACAAATTAAAATGATTTTGACAGGCTAGATTTATTATGTGCTTGATTTTGTGTTGTTGTTATTGAAAATGATAAGTTATTAATTGGTAGAAAAGAAAAAGACATAAAAATAAATAAATCCGCCATGGAAAATAGATTTTTTTCCTTCAAAATATAAATTAGAAAAACCTAATCTCAAATAAAATTAAATGATTTATTATTGCATTAATTTATTCTAATATCATCCAAGGGTGTAAATGAGTCGAGTCAAACTTGAGCCACCATTGACTTGAGCTTAAAAGCTTGATTAATTAATCACGTACAAGCTCGAGCCCGAGCTTAATTCTACGAGTTTAAGCAATAACTTTGTACTCTACCGTCGAGGACGCCAAGTTGAGGACGGTTTGATACTAGCACTTTGCTCTACTTGTGTGTGTGAGATAGAATTGAGTTTGAAAGAGTTGGCCAATGATAAAATTAAGATTTATCATGGAAAGGAATGAAATGATGTATTATAAATATAGAGAGAGAAAAATTTTATGTGTAGTTATAAGATGATTGATGAATATCATTTTTATGATATATTTATTAGAAAAAGATTTACAAAGGCTTATACTAAATTTAAGAGGGATGAGAACCACCATAAACCTCTCCTTGTTTTCCCCACCTGAGTTGATACAAACAACAACAACAACAACAACAACAACAACAAAGGCCACCATAAACCTCTCCAAACAACAACAACAACAACAACAAAGCATTAATCCTACTACGTGGTAATTGAAAAAAATAATAATTTCGAACCTTTTATCATGGAAAGCTTATTAATCAAATGTTGTGTGTGTGTGTGAAAATTAATAATTTCGAACCTTTTATCATGGAAAGCTTATTGGCTGTATTTGACAAACACATTTTATCATGTTATAAAGTTTACTATTGAAAATAATATTCTATAACTAAGGTGTCATATGCTGCATTTTAAATGATAAGAGTATTTTTATGATTAATATAGAAGTTTAATATTTGCAATGCCTCGTGAATAACAAAATTCACGATAAAACACAACCCATATTTTTTCATTTTTATCAACTTCTCAATAGTTTGATCATGACAGACGTAAATACATCACTTTGAAGATCAACTTATAAAAATCAATATTGTTTAAAGCAGTCTATATATACTTATCCCTTTATATTATCATTATGTTTAATATGTAAGTCGCTACAAATATTAATTAAATTTGCGTCGGATACATCAGACATAAATCAAATGCTAATCTGATGATATTTTTAGGTTATCATTGAATATGAGCAGATGTACATTTATTTTTTTTTCACGAGTAAATCAAGAATCGATAATACGATTGTAGTCTCTTTAGAATCGAAATAATTCGATGTAATTTATCTACGTCTTATTTATGTTGAACTAGTTTAATTTAAATAGTACTCTATTGTCATTCTGATGTGTTTATCAATGGGAAGGCCCGGGATGCTCTTCACTAGGCTTTGGAGCTATGCAGGAATTAGGACCCTTTCGAGTAAGAAGCGATGGAAAAACGCTTTTCAGGAACATATATTCATGGAACAAAGGTTAGAGCTTTATATTCTTATATGTTTCAATTCAATTTTTAATTGGCAAAATTTTTAAAATAGCATATTTAATTTATTTTTTAAATCGGCACCAAAAAAAAGTTTGAGAATCGACAAAATCAACACGTGCAAAGTCGCCGAATGAAAGGCAACTTTACCACGTCAGCGGCACAGTCGCCGATTACGTGGCGACTTGTACAAAAATACATACTTTAAATGAACTCTGCCTCCAATAAGTTTTTGCTTGCACTCTATGTATTTACATACATAACACCAAAATGTTAATTTTTACATTTATACCATCCAAATCTTTCATATCACATCAGAAATTCTACTGTTTTAACTTTTTTAAAAATATGGAATGCAAATTTAAATGCAAAGGTGAAATGACATGTCTGTAAAAAGCACCATAACAGACAATTTTCATATATTTACATATCTAACATCTAAACTTTCTTCTACTACACAAATTCAATGCTTTCAAGGGAAATTTTGAAGTAAATTCACCATTCCAAAGCATGGTATGCATAAGAGTTTGGTGGTAAGCATATAAATGCCAACTTGTTTACAAAACATCAGATACTGCTATTGTGAAATAATGGTAACTAAAGCACTCCAATACTGCTTATATTTATGATGGTTTTCCACAATCTAACAATTGGAAATGCAAAGAGACTGTTGGTAACATAATTTGTGCAGAATTTAAGCAGTATTTAAAATAAATCCTGCCAAACAACAAAAAAATAACTACCATCAGTCACCAGATATAAAATATTTCTCACTTTAAAATAGTAAATCCGAAAGGAAAGAGCCCAAAAATTTATCATGGTTTAGCACAATTTAACAATTACAATGCCAAAAAGATTGTGGGTAACATAAGCATGATCTAATACGAAACCAAAAGAAAAAAAAAAGAGTAAACATGCTGGGATGAGGATACTACAACACTAGTGCTTGCAATGTTTTCGCTGAGGTATTGCATCTGTTCTGGGGGTGTAATACCGAGGAGCGCAAACTATCCTATCTCTTAAATGGTGTTCACGATCATAGTCCTCCGACTGTTGTGCCTCTGTCATCATACTAGACTATGTCATGAATTATGACTGTTGCTGTGGAGTTGGCAGAGACATCCAAAAATGCACAAAAAATGGTGCTCTATATGGGGTGGTGGATCCAGAATGGGGGTGTGATATGATGATATAGTGGTGTAAATGACACAAACTGATGCGACAAGCGTCAAAGGTGTGTTGTTGAATGCATGCTCACCATACGGTCCACTTAGATTGTGGATGGTAGATGAACTTGGATCTACAAGAGCAGATGGAGCAACACTTACAACTGCTAGCGGGTATAATGTGTTTGAGGTGGGTGGGTGCTCCGAAACATTGCCTAAATCATAACAATCATCTATAATATGCATGCTTCTGCTGCTCCGAGACATCTACAATTAGAGGCTAACATGGGTTGCCATCGCATCTCCCAAATACAGGCTGAAGCAACTCCTTTGTCTTCAAGAAGTGATATCGCTGCATTAAATTTCAAAACATTGCATATCTGTCATATCTTAGAAAACTTATAACAACATTAAATTAAATACCAAAACTCTCTTCCCAGTTGCCTTTGGATGATATGATTTTGGAGATTCAAATGGAGCTTGTAGCAAGTATAAGGAAGCCTAGGATCTGTACCAACGCATGTACTCTCTACGTGCATGATCCTCGTCGATATCTGCATTATTACTCTAGACAATTAAGGCACATATGTTTTCCCATATCTGTATATAATGCTGACGTTATACAACCCAATCCATATCTGCCTTCCATCTACCATCCCAGTGTGAATCCGACCTTCATTGGCTCTATCTGAATGCCCTTCACACTCCCAAATTGTCTCATGACTTGATCGGGTAAATTCCACTCAACTATCATCCAAGAGATTAATGGAACACAGGCATGTCATATGTCTTGCCCCGTTGTGCATATATCATCCACACATGCTAATATCTTTACCGAACCACAATATAATAAATGAAACATTACATTTGCATTACTCAATTGCACGAACCTGACTTTCAAGCAACCTGTTAATTTTATCCCGATAAGCTCATACAATCGACGTAGGAATTTCCTGAATATGTAGCTCATTCCATCTAAAATTTGATATGTGTTTAGCTTAAAAAACATTATTTTTAATTAAAAAGTAATCAATAAGTACCTGAATCCCTTTTTTTTTTGTCCAAGGTTTGAGGATATGCCACATAAAGTGTCAGTCAGCCTACATGCAAATATTCCCAACTCCAAAACTATAGTAGATACAGACACCCAGCCATATTAACCCGTTTGGGTTTCATTGAGAGTTTCACTTCACAATAGAGATGGGCAGTACTGCACTAATCAGTGAGTACTTTCCAAATTCTTCTAAATTTTCCATTGTTGGCAAATATTACAGATGAATCTTGCAACCATAGATATCGAGCAGTAAAAGACATCCTAATATGAACAATGCATATGCAAGAATATGCCTTTATAAGGCAATATCATCTAAATCCATATAAGATTCATCAATGAATTTCCACCTCAATCATCTGAGAGACAAGTATGTCGCTTCGTCCAACCCATCTGAAATGTCGTGGATCACCTCATTCGTTGGGCCATGACAGACAACATCTTCCATCGAATGTGCACCAAAAAGTTCGTCAGAACAATTAGGCCATGACACCCATCTATCACCCACCCGAACTATATTCTGCCCGATCATTAGAGGTCCATCAATGTGGTGGCCAAGCAATACAACGACATCCTGTAGGGTGATGGTCATCACGCCCACGGGAAGATGAAATGTATTTGTTTTAGGCAACCATATCTCCACAAGGGTAGTTAGCAATGATGATCCAACTTTATGTAATGAAGATGCCTAATATAGTCTAAACCCATTTGTCGCTGCCTCTTTATGAATCGAGAACATGTCATCGACCACTCCTTAGTCATCAACAAATGTGAAGATACTTATAAAATCGTACCCTATGAGTATGGGTATTAATAAATATCAGGATTAAGAAAATATTTGCATGACTTTATGATTTAAATGCTGATAGGAGTGTATCGCATCAGGGTGTCTACTCGATGTGATTCACAAAATGAAGAGATGCTTGAATGGAAAACATCGGGTGGGAGGCGGAGGCCAAACAATCAACGGCACGTGCACTGCGGCGATGTCCTTGTCGCTCCTCCATGATAAATGTGTGCAAAATATAAGTAAGCACTTAAAAAGGATGTCGTTGCATACTCATTGTGTTCATAAAGAACATTTTAAAAATTAATCTTAAAAAAGAAAATAATTTTAACAACTAGTTGCAACAGCAAGAGTTATCCATGAAATATAAAATATAACCATCAAATATAAGCCATAGTAGCGTTGCCATGAAATATAAAATAAAAGATGAAGCTTGCTAGTAAGTATTTCTCTAAAATTGTGGTACAACAAATTATAGAATGTATTTTAAAGACTACAACATCATCAAATTTTAATTAATTTTCACAGAATGTCTGGTCTATCGTTCGTGATGTGGTCACTCTACTCGCCAGTCATTGTATGTGCACAAGCAATAATTGTCATTACACAAATAAATTAATTCATTAATTTATGTAAAATTTATTGGAAAAATTCAATGAAATTATACCTGTTATTCCTACGGTTCAATGGACATGTAAACTTATTGTGTCCTGCTGTCCTGCACATAATGCAAATTCTATTTTTATGTGTTCTACTCTCATCCATAATATCTATGTAACGCCTACTCCGTGGACGGTCGGATCTTCTTCTTAAAATTGGAGGGAGCTACTCGATAATACATTTTGCGTCATCAAAGTCTGACCACTTAGTTTTCTACGGGATTACATGAAACTTAGCAGCATATGTTTCCTTATAATTTCAAACTAAATAGTATTGTGACACAAATGTGTTGTTAGTGATGACCAAGTGTCGCAATAACGTGTGAACATAGAATATGAAATATATGTGGTCTTCCACAAGAACATTTAACTGTCTAAACGTCACCAATCTGAACTTTATATGCGTGACATGAAATATTGTAAACCTCAAACTCATGCATGTTAATGTGAATTGGTATTGGCAACCTCCTAGCCTCGAACTAATATCTTCATAGAGTAGTGGCTATCTTTGGTAAGAATGTGGATTCATTCCTTTCTTCCAAGTCAATTGAGATTGAATGCCTCTTCAAAAATAAGTTTACCAGATTGTAATAAATTGAATATATTAGTGTTTGTATATGTATCCCCCTTGCGCGCTTGAGAATGTCATTAAAACACTCTGAAGCATTTGTTGCCATGGTCCCATATTTAAATTCGTCATCATGGAATAAGCTCCACTTTGTCGGATCCTACTGCACGAGCCAATCCATTGATTCTGCTTTAATGTTTTTGATATCTAACATGTAACGATTTAAAACATTGATATCATCAGTACTACCCTTCAAATACATCTTTCGACAAACTGTCTCTACATCTGGAACACTCATGTTGCGAAGTGTTTTCTTGAAAATTTTGCACAAATGCCAACGGCAATGTCTGTGTGTTGCCCAAGGAAAAATTTTAGGGCAAGCCCTAACAATTCCAGAGTGGCGATCAAAGATGATACACAAGTCTTACATTGAAGAAATTGAAAGGATCATTTCATATAGGGTTTGCATAAACCACCACCTTGACTCATTACATTCTGACTCAACAACGGCAAATACTAGCGAAAATATGTCGTTGTTAGCATCAATAGCAATAATGATCAGTAATTTACCTCTATATTTTCCCAATAAAAAGGTCTCAACCACACTAAGAAACCAGACAACAGTGAACCCATCCAAAAATACAAGGACCGAAAGCCCAGAAAAGTCGTAGAAATATGTTAGACGATGCGGTCTGTATTCTATAAATTTAATCTGGCATTGCAAAAAAGATCACAACCATAAAACAACGGCTTCCAAAAATTGTATTGATCGCCTTCCTTTGGGCATCCCATGATTTATTGAATGATATTATGATGTCAAATTTAAATTAAATGCGACTAATGATCTCTTTCAGCTTAATATCTATTTGTTGCCGAATAAATGTAATAATAAATACTGAAATAAATTTCGGCGTACATTGTCTATGTCTGATGATTATATTAGGTTGATTACAATTTTGTGGTGTCATTATAGTAGAAATCCTCCAGGAACCCCCGAACGTTTTCTACTGGAAGCATGGAGGCATCACTGAAAAGATCTGGAGGGGTGATCACGTTGCAAACATATTACTATTAAACGACTTTTATTTGAATTAATAATCTTGAACTCAATAATATTGAGTATTGATCACCCATAAATAGTGTGTTGTAGTTCCTTTTTATTGCGAAAGAGCATTTCCTTTTAAGAGCTCGAAACTCTTCTTGTGTAGATGTCATGTGCTCACTGGAACCGTCAAAATCTACATAACCATCTGACTCTTATGGGGTTTGGCAAAGCTATATGTAATCATTTCTACTAATCATTTCATCAGCTATGTTGCAGTACTGAAATGCATGCTCCCGTATAAGTTCGCTCCCGTTTATTTGTGCATTGTCATACTCCCCGATATCTTCGTGATCTGTCTCATCTTCGATATCATTATTTTTATCACTTGAAATGTTGTCAATTGTCTCATAGCTTTCAATAATGAGAGACAATTGTACATCCGATTCTAAAGATCCATGCAACTCTTCTCGGGCACTATTGACCCTCGATGAATCATAATAAAAATATTTTTACAAGCGATATAACTTTATGTCAATAACATATTCTTTATAACTTTAGGGACTTAGCAAAAAAATATATATAGATGAATTTAACTTACTAATTTGTATCAATATTGCCCAAAAAATTTGTCGATAAAGGTTGTGATGTTAGGTGTTCAATATTATGATCATCTATCTGGATCGGAATAATTTCCATAATGTATGATTAGTTTACTTGAAACTTCTGTCAAAACAATTGTAGTCACCTCGTCATCATCGACAGTAGTTACAGCAAATGTTTCACGGAGTGGTAAACGACATACCATATTAAGAGTATGTTTCGACAAATCACATCTCAATGTTTGAAGAATTAAAACTTTCAACTGCAGATAAAAAGCATGCGGTGATACTCAAAAAAGTCTTCTTTTAACCCCAACATATTTTGACATAAGATCATCAGATACAGTTAATTCTCCATCAAAACATATCATCATCTAAACATAAAGCTCGCTCATTTTCTATGTGTGATTTTGCATAAATTTGACGAAACATTGCAAAATACAAATTTTTATTTATGTTCAATAACTTCATCATTAATAATGTCAGACATAGTAACACAAGAAAAGTGAACATTCTCTGGCTACACTATCATCAATCATACATACAATATGAAATCACCGACTATACTATACAATAGAGCTCATGTATACTAATAATGATGATAAACATGAAATTCTTTATTACACAGGTGAAACCCCCATGAGTTTAATAGAATGACCAACCTAATAGTAACCCCTCTATTAATATCTAAAAGTAAATCAAAATATAGTATAGAACTAGCAAAAGTCAAATCTAAAACATCTTATCATATTTGTGACCAAAGGCTTCGGTACTGACTTTCCATAAAAGAAGCAGAAGCAATATACACTTGGTGCAAATAATGATTTATTCCAACTTATTTATCACAAGCAATTTTAAAACGTTTAATGTGACCAAATGTCATATCTAAAACATCTATTCTCCTAACAGGATCTCATATGGTTGACATTTAATGTGACCAAATTATCTAACACTATTCTTTCTAATCTTGTTCGCCACTAGAGCAACACCAACCTTTTAATGAATATATTTGTTTCGCATTTTTTCTCTAAGTGTAAAGCCACTCGTAAAACAATCAAACATAACAAAATTAATGCATCGAGTAAGAAAACATCTAATTCTTCACCAATTAGTGATTTCCATCCTTCTCTTAGTTTCATACTACTAATTCAAATAATATTCTATATAGTTGAAAAATCAGAAATGTTATTTACATAAAAAAGTCAATTGGTAAGGTATTATTAGTGGCTTATAACATAATTTAATTTTTATTAGCTAACCATGTAATCTAAGTTAGAAGACAAAATATAAATGCTTATTCTTCCTATGATTCCAATTATAAACTCAATGAAAACCTGAAAATAGAAACGTGAATAGCATAAGATTCTCACTCTTCAATTAACCTTCACGGGTCATCGTTGATGGAATAAGCATAACAGCACTTCTCAAAGCATACCAAGTTGATTTTACCTAGGAAATTAGAACATACTCGCAGGGTGCAGAGTCAGAGTATAAACCCGATCGTTGCCGGGAGCTGAAGTCCACTCCAGGAGCCGGCATTGCGGTTGGACGAGGCCGATCGGCACTGGGTCAGAGAAATTATTCCATAAGCAGTACTTACTCAGCTCTGCATGCGAACTCTAATAATATGCAGTCACGTGAAAGTTATTGTGGGATTATTTACGTGAAATCGCGGAGGTTATTGGAGAGTTATTGTGGGGTTTAATGCAGGGGTAGAACTGCGAAGGTTATTATTGGGTGGTTATTAGAGTGAAATTGCATAGATTATCGGGGGGTTATTTGTTATGAAGAATGACGGCAATAAAGAAAAAATAGATCGAGAAAAAAAAATAGTAGAAAACACGA
>NW_018220879.1:197926-199157 GCF_001263595.1 Phalaenopsis equestris
CTTCGAGCGCCTCGACGTTTCTAGAAAAAACCTCTCTCTCCTCTCTCTCTCTCCTCTCTCTTTCACTTCTTTTTTTCTTCTCTTCCCCTCTCTTTCTCTCTCTCTCTCTAAACCGAGAGCCACACCGAAGAGGAGAAGAACCGGTACGAAGCCTTTTTCACCTCTTCCGTTAGCCAAACACAGAAGCCAAGAATGAAAGGGAGCGCAGCGATCAAAGGAAGAGCCCCCACACACAACATGTGATACCTTCCTGTAGCTTTTAAAGCTCTTGTTTGGTCCATTAAAGGCAGTGCTTCAATTCGTGAAATCTATCAAATAGCTGGGAGAGCGGGAAGCTGTTCTGGAAAGAGGAGATGGCGGGACCCTCCATAGGAGAGAAAGAAGGTGGGTCCGGAAAAGAAAAGCGGGAGATTAGATTGGAAGGAGAATTAATTAATTAAGAAGAAGTTAATTAATTTCTTAATAAGAACAATGGAACAGACTCCACTCAATAATTCTCTCACTTGGAGACTGAGACACTGAATACATCTTCCATCAGTAACTGGCGGCGTCGCCCCTTTCTTTAACGTGATATTCTCCACCTCTGCAACTCAAAACCCCTGTCTTCAAGCTAAAAGATCAACTAAAGTCGAACACAACTTCAATTTCTCAAGTGTGACGCCCTTGGTCAACATATCAGCAGGATTCTTGCTTCCACAAATTTTCTCAAGTAGTAGTTGTCTGTCATCTAACAATGATCGAATAAAGTGATATCTGATTTGAATGTGCTTGGTCCTGGATTGAAATGCTAGATTTCTAGCTAGGAATATGGCGCTCTAGCTATCACTGTAGAGAGTGCCTTTCTGAACCTCCTTACCCAATTCCGCCAAGAAACTCTGCAGCCATATCATCTCCTTAGCAGCCTCTGACACTGCAACATACTCAGTCTCTGTAGTGGATAAAGAAATTGTCTCTGTAGATTAGAACTTCATGACACTGCAATACCGCCAAGAGTATAAATATAACCCGTAGTACTCTTCCTACTATCAATGTCTCCAGCTAAATCTGCATCAACATAACTCTGTACCTCTAGGCTCTTTCCTGAGAAGCACAAACAGGTTTCTGAAGAGCCTTTTAGATATCTCAAAATCCACTTCAGAGCTTCCCAATGTTCATTCCCTGGATTACTCATGTATCTGCTCACAACTCTCACTGCATGGGCAATATCCGGTCTGGTACAAACCATAGTATA
>NW_018220879.1:199802-200326 GCF_001263595.1 Phalaenopsis equestris
TGTTGAAAGCCTTTTGCAACAAGTCTGGCCTTGTACCTTTTACTGCCATCAGACTCAGTCTTTACCCGGTACACCCACTTGTTGTGCAATGCCTTCTTCCCTGAGGGAAGTTCTATCAGCTCCCATGTCTAGTTTCTTAATAGAGAATTCATCTCCTCCTTCATGGCCAGCTCCCACTTGCTAGAATTTTCATTTGTTAAAGTTTCTTCATAGCTATGTGGTTCCCCACTATCTGTCAGCAAGATGTAGTTTAAAGTTGGTGAGTAACACTGTGGTGAACGCCTGCTCCTGACTGACCTACGAACGGCGGCTGGAGTAGTAAATGACTCTAGACTTGCCTGCGAAATAATAGGAATGGGTGCCCCGGACCCATTCTCCACCTCATTCTCATGTTTGTCCTGCTTTGTGTCCTCTGGTAGATCGTCGAATTCCACGAACTTTGACTCCTGAGGAGCTACTCCAGAATTTGTATTGGTCTTGTCCTTGTACATCATCTTCTCATTGAAAATCACATTTCTGCTTCT
>NW_018220879.1:200876-201275 GCF_001263595.1 Phalaenopsis equestris
TCACCACCATTGTCAGATCTCAAACATTTCAGTTTTAGATCTGTCTCCGTTTCAACCATGACCTTCCAATTTTTTAACACAGAAAATACATCAGATTTATGTTTCAGAAAATAAACTCATACCTTTCTGCTGTGGTCATCTATGAATGTGACGTAATAGCGAGAGCCTCCAAGAGATGTCACTGGGGAAGGCCCCCATACATCGGTGTGTACCAGTTCTAGTTTTCCTGCCTTTGGCACCCTGTCACCTTTCAGGAAACTAACCTTCTTCTGCTTCCCCATGATGCAACTTTCACACATGCCTGAAATCAAGGACTTCAGTTCTAGTAGCTTGCCTCTGGACTGAAGCTCTTTCATACCTCTCTGACTCATGTGTCCAAGTCTGCAATGTCACATGTCT
>NW_018220879.1:201469-215715 GCF_001263595.1 Phalaenopsis equestris
GAATGTGTCTAACCTTTTGCAGGATCCATTTGTTTCTGTTAGGGAGTGCAATTTCAACATCTCCCATCCCCACCACGTTCAAAGCTGCTCCATCAGCCAGGTACACTTTCCCAAAGTCACCTGAAATATAGTTTCTCATTAATTCCCGGTGAGAAGATGTGTGAAAAGAAGCCCCTGAGTCCAGTATCCAGTCGTCAACAGAGTTATGAACTGCAAGCAATAGCGCATCCTGCACTTCTTCAGTTACAGCGTTAGCACTGACGTTATCCGTCTTCTTAGGATTTTTACAGTTCTTCTTTATGTGACCAGTTTTGCCACAATTCCAGCAGGTTGCTTGCTAACCAGGCTTTAACTTGCTCTTGCTCTATGCTTTGATTTCGACCTTCCTCAATTTGAGTTCATGTCTTGTGATCTCCCTCTGGAATCAACATTCAGTGTTGAACTCGAACCTGAGATCTCGCCAGAATCTTTCCTGCGCACCTCTTCAGCAAGAATCAAGTCACGAATATCATCATATTTCAGTTTGATTTTACCTGCAGAGTTGCTAACTGTCATCCTCATGGCTTTTCAAGCATTTTGTAATAATATTAGTGCACGAATCTCATCGTCAAAATCAATTTCAACGGACGATAATTGATTGGTAATAGTGTTGAAATCATTCAAATGTTGAACAACCGACACACCTTCCGCCATCTTTAGGTTGAATAACTTTTTCATCAAGTGCACCTTGTTATTCGTCGATGGCTTTTCATACATACTTGATAGGATCGCCATAAGATCTGTCGTCGTCCTCTCCTTTATGACATTGTGAGCAACGGACCTCGATAAGGTTAATCGAATAACCCCCAGAACCTGTCGATCCAACAGATTCCAATCAGCTTCTTCCATCTTCTCCGATTGTTTTCCCAGTAGTGGAAAATGAAGTTTCTTCCCATAGAGGTAATCCTCTATCTGCATCCTCCAGTATCCAAAATCCGTGCCGTCAAACTTCTCGATCCCTGAAACCTTCACTTCGTCTCCGGTCATCGTTCTTCCTTAGATCCGAACCGGGGTTTTGATACCAATTGTTATGAAGAATGACGGCAATAAAGAAAAAATAGATCGAAAAAAAAAATATTAGAAAATACGACACAAGATTTACGTGGTTCGGCAAATTGTCTACGTCCACGGAGCTGCAGAGGATTTTATTAGCTGAGGAAATTACACCGTCGAGCGCCTCGACGTTACAAGAAAAACCTCTCTCTAAAACCTCTCTCTCTCCTCTCTCTCCTCTCTCTTTCACTTCTCCTTTTCTTCTCTTCCCCTCTCTTTCTCTCTCTCTAAACCGAGAGCCACACCGAAGAGGAGAAGAACCGGTACGAAGCCTTTTTCACCTCTTCCGTTAGCCAAACACAGAAGCCAAGAATGGGAGCGCAGCGATCAAAGAGCCCTCACACACAGCATGCGATACCTTCTTGTAGTTTTTAAAGCTCTTGTTTGGTCCATTAAAGGTAGTGCTTCAATTCGTGAAATCCATCAAATAGCTGGGAGAGCGAGAAGCTGTTCTGGAAAGAGGAGATGGAGGGACCCTCCATAGGAAAGAAAGAAGGTGGGTCCGGAAGAGAAAAGCGGGAGATTAAATTTGGAATGAGAATTAATTAATTAAGAAGCAGTCAATTAATTTCTTAATAAGAACAATGGAACAGACTCCACTCAACATTATTTGGGGGTTATTAATTGTTTATTGTAGCGTTATTAGAGTTAATGTCTCAATAACCCCTGAATAACTCCCCAATAACCCCACCAAATAATCTCCGCGATTCCACTCCAGTAACCTCTGGGGTTTCACTGTAATTTTTTTTGTGGGCCGAATATAACACACATAGTGGGATATTACTGAAGTCCGCACATAGAGCTGCGCACGTACTCCGTATGGAATAATTTCTCGTTGGGTTGAGTGTGGAAGTGAGTCGTGAGTGATAGAGTGATAGGAAGAGAAATAAACTAGGTTTTTAAGGTTGGTTGAGTTGGCAAGCAAGTCACCAAAGCAGCGGCGACTCAGCTTTGCTGGCAATCAAGTCGCCGCTGAGTTGGCAATTTTTTCATTTTTCAAACTTTTTTTTTGTGTCGATTTAAAAAAAAAAATCAATGCTATTTTGGCCTTTTTTTAATTCATGAGATATACATACATACATATGTTCAAGCTTTTTTTTATGATTTTATAATCATCATATCATGATCTTCATTTAGCAATTTTTGAATGTTTCATTGTATCTACTTAACGTGATAAAAATGATTAATTTATTTATTGACAGTGGCGAATGTTCTATTCCTGGAATCACCAGTCGGGGTTGGCTTCTCATACTCGAAGAAATCATCAGATTATAATAAAAATGGGGATAAAAGAACTGCTGATGACTCATATATATTTCTGATAAATTGGTTAGAAAGATTTCCACATTTCAAGAATGTTGAGCTTTTCATCGCAGGAGAGAGCTACGCTGGCCATTATGTTCCTCAACTTGCTCATTCCATCACAATAAACAACAAAATATCCAATAGAACAAACATCAAACTTGGTGGTATAGCGGTAAGACATGTTCAATGCATTAATTTAACATGAGATATTTACATGCAATAATGGTAGCTAGTATAAAAATATATAAACAGAGATAATGATTATGATGATATGTGCATGAAAAATATTTAATTTTTATGTTATAATGTTCATTATGATGATAGGTTTTAGGGTGTTAAACTACATATATAACTCAATTTTAAAATAAAGATAGTAGGAATTTTACCTAGTAGTAAACTAATTGTTTAATTTTTGGAATTATAAGTAAAGTGGTAATTTAGGCCATTATTATGTATGACATCATAGTCATTTTCATCTTTTTTTTCTCAAAGTTCACTTTTTATGAATGTTTTAATTACAATTTAAGAAAATTTGAGTAATGATATAAAACATTTTGGCTAGAAGTTATTTTTTGGTAACATTTTTCTATTAAATAAGATTTTTATAGATATATTTGGGTACAATATTTTAAAGTAATATTGCCTGTAAGTCAAAATTCAATAATTAATCTAACTAACAGTCAAATTAGATACTAACTTGAATACCTTACCTTAATATTATGCCTAGAAAATGTCATAATCATCCTTCATTATTTAAATATCACTACATCTTTTAGGCAAATTGAATCAAACAAATTTCATTTGAGAGATGGTAATTATAATTTGAATAGTTTAGCAGCTTTCATTTCATTGTCCTATCGCTTGAGTAGCTTTATGAAATATATATAAATACATAAAGCCTTGTAATTGAATCTAAAACTATTAATTTTATTACAAATTATCTATGCAGATGCAAAAACACCCTTTAATCTCTTTTATCGTGATAAAATTCATGCATAGCTTTCAATAAAAAAACTTAGCTCATGATTTTAATAATGAATAATTAGCTAAATTTTGCATAAAAAAAAATTTAATAAATTATAAGACAGTACATTTTATATACAAAATAAATTTATTTTCTTACAAAAAAAAACTCTTCTGAGCAATTTTAAACTAGAATTATCATGATGCTGATGAATGATGTTTACAGTGATAACTAGTTTTAGTTGTTGAGTTAATGTTAATTCCAAATATATCTAGTCATATTCGTATACCTATAACATTTCTTCATAAAGTATATGACAGAACTTTATGTTTTATTTTTTGTCTTATAGGAAACTTGATGACTTTCTTAAAAATAGAAACTGATGTCACGCAACTCAATAGAAATGACTTGCATTTCAAAAAGATAAATTTTATATTTTGAATTAAATTTTAGGCATAATATTTTAGATTAAATTCCTTTCAATTTTGAGCATCCTATGTTGATAATAAATTCTTGTCATTTTCTTCAGGTTGGCAACCCTTACTTATACTACGATATAACTGGTAAAGCAGAAATAGACTTTTTATGGGGTCATTCATTGATATCTGATGAAACTTACGCTAAGTTTCTGACAAATTGCAACTTCTCTAACCCAAATCTATCCACCGAATGCGTAAACGCCATTAATTTAGTTTCTTCAGAGACTGGAGATATTGAGGACGATAACATATATGCTCCTATTTGCCCAACAGATTTTATGCTCAATTTAGACAGAACGGTCAGTGACAATATTTAACGTTTAATAGGAAGAGTTATATACATACCACTCAATTCTTATGTATCTACATATCTAACACCAAAATTTCAATTTGTGCATGTATACCACCTTACCTAAGCATAAAAAGGTGCATCTCACTATTTAAAAGCTAAACTAGTTGTACTAGTATTTTTATGTAAAAAGAAAGATTTGGAAGGTATAAATTTAAAAATCAAATTTTACATGTTAGATATGTAGATAGATAGGAATTGGGTCGTATGTCTTGCTTTAAATTATTTCTAGTGAATATTGAAGACATTAGAGGACTAGAAATAATTAACCCCCTTTTTTTTAAATTTAGATGGATGGTTTTGGTGGGGATTTTGATCCGTGCACAGACAACTATGTTAATTCTTATCTGAACAATCCAGGGGTGCAAAAGGCTCTTCATGCAAAAGCTGGGGAATGGAAAGGTTGCAGGTATCTTACTTCTGAATTCTGATACTTCTTTTAGAACTATTTATAGAGCATAACGAGTAGAGTTTTGAGTGAGCAGGTCATAAGGAATTCTGCTTTTAGCTTTTTTTTTTAGAGTGTATCTATATTTTGAATCTTTTGATTTTTTATCCCTAAAAGCCTCATCAAACAACTTCCATCATGCTTAATTAGCTAGGCACAATTTTTCATTATAATATATAAGATTGGAGATCAATGATACAAGTTTACTGTTCAAACTCGAACCCTCACCTTGTCGAGGGCTGATAGCCTACCATTCCAACTAATAGAAAAGACAAAATCAGCTAGGCAATAACCAACAATTACACAACAATTGTGTGCTATAAACGTAAATGCCCCAAAAACCTTTTTGTTGGGACTTGTACTGAATGGAACACCCTACCAGCACATAACAAGAACAAGTTATAGCCCCTACTACAGTCTTGGAACTTCTATGTTCAAACGAAGAAAGGTTAATAGAAAAAAAAAATCAGTACTGCATAAAAATTTAACCATGTTTCAAGTAAAATAAAGCCAAAACATCAAAATATTAGCAAATAAATGGTAACAATTTTTTTTGCAAACATGAATAAACATAAAAAAAACAAAAAAAAAAGAAAAAGAAAACTCCTCCGTAAATCCTGAGCCTATGCTTACCGGAAGGAGTAAGGGCGGGAACCAGTGCTAACCTTCTTCAATGGTTTCTGGTCAGAGCGGTGCGAAAGGATGAGAAAGATGACAGTTTCGCTGGTCTCTGTAAGCCGCGATCCCTTCGTTGCCATCCCAACTATGGTTTATGGTCGGAGCGGTGCGGAAGGATGAGAAAGATGGAGTTTCGCTGGTCTTTGCTTCATTTGCCTCCTGGACAACGCCTACCTCCTCGATCTCAAGCTCGCCTAGACGGGTTTCGGCTACGGAGGACGGAATCGCAGCGATGACGGAGACGGTATGAGGGAGACGAACGCGAGAGACACCTAGCGTAGAGCAGAGGATAAAGAGGGCGGAGCACGACGAAAAACTATGCAGATAATATTTTTTCGAGCACGACGGGGCTGTTTGAGGGAAAAAATTTGCGTACGCACCGCTGCGAGCATGGAGCTCTCGGCGCACGCGAAAAATAAAAATAAAAATAAAAATAAAAAAATAAAAGTGGGCCCACTGACATAATTTTTTTTTTTTTTTTGATAAATGAGGAGTTTTTATTGGAATAAAAGTGGGCCCACTAACATAATTTTTTTTTTTTTGATAAATGAGGAGTTTTTATTGGCTCACAGCACGCATCTCTGCGTGTGGTGGGCGGACGCAATAATTTTATGCGAGCATGACTCATCAGTCAAACTGGTTAGAAACCCGTAGACCCGGCCCGCGCGGTTATACATGAGCAATAATTGATCTGTAATTGTCGTGTAACTGCCCCGTTTGATCCCGCGATACAGCTGCAATAACAGATCTGTAACTCTGATAAATCGCAGACCCCTGTACTGTCGATGTGTAACTATGCGGTAATCTTCGCACCCTTCTGTATCGTTGATGTGTAACTGCCCAGTAACCTCTGCATCCCACTGGACCAAATGTACCTTCCGTGTAACGTTGTGGTAACCTCCAAAGCTCGGTATCGTGGCTTTGTAAATTTGCGGTAATCTCCAAGAACCTTTCGCCAATTCAAGGAGTTGTACCGTTGCAGTGAATACAATGTAACTGCATGATAACCTTCCCTCAAAAATCAGAGCACGAGAATGTTACTATTCAAGCAGCTAGGGTTTACTGTTTTATTGATGTTGAAGATGGACTACACAAACTGATATTTCGTGTTTGACGAGGAAGGAGAAAATACATTTCCGGCCAACAGAGAAGAAGTCGATGCTAAAGTGGAAGTGTGTTTGTGAATTAGTTGAATGTTTGTAGTTCTGTATTCTTTTTTGGACAAATTTTTTTGTGTTTGTGCGTCGGCATATCTTTGTTTCTTGGTGTGTTTAGGTCTGTTTCTTTGGTGTTTTCCTTGGTGTGTTTGTTGCTGTGTTTCTTGGTGATTTCCTTAGTGTGTTTTGAGGTCTAACTAGGAGACATTTCTTCAATTTTTATTAAAATGCTATTTGCTTTTAGGGTTTTCTTATTTGTTGTATGATTTTTAAGAATATTATGAAGGTGAATTTTTGTAAAGTTATATGATTTTTGTTTTGTTTGTTGTGTTGTTCTTATTAGGGTTTACTATAGTGTTCTTATTTGTTAGATGTGCTTCTTAGGGTTGTTTGTGTGTGCATTTGTTATTGAGTTTAATATAGTTTTATATTTTCTGAAGTTTGATGAGAGTGAACCTAAATGTACGGAGCTAACTGCAAATATTTTACTTGAAACGTTGGTCCACAATGAGAAAGAAGCTTACGAAGTATATTGTGCTTACGCTCATCATATCAGATTTGGTGTACGTAAGGAGCACGACACTTTCTGGCCTAACTCCAGAAATCTTAAGACAAAGGACTTTGTCTGTAGAAAAGCAGGTTTCAAGAAAGAGCTGAGGCCACAAAAACCGTTAAATACAAAAGAGCGGACACAAGAAGCGGTTGTCCGGCAATGATTCTATACGCAATTGATGTTGAAGACAATTGGACATTTAAAAAATTCATTGAATCTCATAACCACTCCTTAGAAAACCCCGGTGATAAGCACCTCTTGTGGTCCAGTAGAAAGATAAGCGAAGTCAATGCAGATGTGCTCAGATCGATGACACTGTCAGAGATAAGACCTAGAGATGTGTTTAACTTTCTAGCCACAGAAGTTGGAGGAGTTGAGAACATGTACTAAGATAGATGCATTCAATTTCATTCAAAGAGAGAGGAGATGTAGAATTAAAAAAAGTGATGTCAATGCTTTATTGCAATTGTTCACAGAGAGACGTGCTAAGGATAGCATGTTTGAGTGAGACTTTGAAATTGATGAGAGTGGTAGACTGATGAGTTTTGTTTGGAGTGACGACACGTCTATGCATCATTATGATTGCTTTGGTGATGTTATTTTTTTTTATACTAACTACAAATTAAATAAATATAACTTGTGTTATGCTCCTTTTATTTGTGTTAACCACAATTGACAGAATATTCTCTTTGGCTTTAGATTCTTGTCAGAGGAGACAACAGAGTCGTTTAATTAGCTTTATAAAACTTTTATCCCTATTATGGGCAACAATCATCCAATTATAATATATATTGATCAGGATCATGCAATGAGAAAAGTCATAGAACAAATTTTGTCAAATACACGACATAGATTATGTTAGTGACACATATACAAGAAATTACTTAAAATGTTCACTGCGGGGTGGTGAATCAATAGTCATTAATCTTTTTTATAAGTGTATGAGCAAATGCGAGTCTGAAGAGGAATTTGATAATACATGGGAGATGATGATTGAGACTAGCAATCTACAGGAGAACGTGTGGTTGATGAGATGTACAACATCAGAGATAAGTGGGCTACAACTTTTAATAAAGATGTATTTAGAATGGGAATTTTATCCACCCATAAAAGTGAATCAACAAATAATATTTGTCATGGTGTCGCTAAGCCCACAAGTTCTATTACTGATTGTTTTTTGGGCCTTGAACAAGACATGAGAGCATGGAGGCGTAACAAGAAGGACGAAGATTACAAGTGCAATCAATCTGTGATCAATCCAGTTGCGAAAAGCAGCCTAATATTGAGGCAGGTAGCTGTATTTCCCTAAAGGAAGCTCTATAATATGTTTGAGGAAGAGTTTATCAGCTGTATTTCCCTAAAGGAAGCCCTATAATATGTTTGAGGAAGAGTTTATTCACGGAAAATGTGGTCTTCAATTACACGCCTCTGTAAACAATGAAAATGATTTTTTTATTAAGAATTTGGTTGATCACACGACAAACAGAACATGGGTGGTAAATTCACGGATCATGTGTTCTTGACTGGTTGAAAGTTTTCAGTTCGGAGGTCAATGTAGCTGCAGAAAATTCGAAATAATGGAGCTATTATGTGAACACTCTCTACGAATATTGAATTTTCTACATATTAAGAAGACCCCACATAAATATCTCCTATTGAGATGGTCTGCAAATGAGATGTGTATAACAATTATGCATACAAACATTTCCAACAGTCACAAATGTGAAATTATGGTAAAAGTGACCTAATATTCCAAACACACATGGAAAAAATGGCATATCTAATTACTAATAAAGCCAAGGGAAATGCAGAGGTCGCTATGCATGAAGGATTCAATGAAGAAATTATCGTTGGATATTGATGACATAATAAATTGAAGAGGTTCAAAGTCACAGAAACAAGCTAAAAAAATAAAAATCCGGTGAATGACGAACGAAGAGAAAGAAAAGAGCAAAAGGTATTTTTTTGCTTAAAAATTTTGATTTTGGGATATTTTATCCAATGACAAGTTTCTTACCCATAACCACTTTAACAGGTAAACTGATAGAAGTTTCAACCAGTCAAGAACCCAATGCTTTAAAGTCTGATCCAAACATGTTGTCACTGCCTGATTTTCTAACACAGGTCAATATATAATGCAAAACGTTGATAACCATGTGTTGATTGTTTTGTGTTATGCATGGTATTTTAATATTTTTGGATCTTTCAAATGCATAATTTCTTTCCTCCATGGTACAGGGAATCCTACACTGCAATGATGACATATTCAATACATGATCAGTATGTAATTTGACATATTCTTTAATTGCGAGGTTTTTCATGAAAAAAGATTTACAAATATGTTATTTTGTTTTTTCACTCTGGTTCTAATCAGGATGTAAGCAACATTATTGAAGCATTTATTGTGCTCATACTAATTTGTATTGAGTCATTTGTTGTGTGTAGGACGAATTGTATTGAGGCATTTGTTTTCTTATGTAATTTTTATGAGAATGTATTGAGACATTTGTATTGAGGCATTTGTACTCAGTATGATTTTAAAGTACATGTAACCAGGATGTTTTTTGCTTTTTATTTATTCAATAAATTAGGGTTAAGCTTACTTCCTTTAACTATTGTAAGTTCATATGTTTTTTTGGTTAAGCTTACTCATAAATCAGGGCTCCAAAAGTTACAGAAATTCAAACAACTTCATACAGGGAATAAGTTTTTTTGAAATTCTGCAACTTCATAGAGGGACTTAGATTTTCAGATGCAAGAAAAATCATATGGAATGTAGCAAATTTGTAGCCAAGGCATTTGTACTTTGTAAATCATATTCATTTTGTCATGGGAAGGAATTGCGTCCTAATTTGAATGGAATGGAGTTGGTTCTGTCACAATTCGAGCCAAGAAATGTGTCCTTTTTAAATATTGTAGAAGTCACAATTCGAGCCACAAGTTTTAAAGTTATATGATTTAAAACTAACAAGCTGTATTATTATAAGTCACATCAAAATTTTCAAATGTTACAGGGCTTCAAAATTTCTGCAATAAGCATTATGTTAAAGGGCTCCAAAATTTCTGCAATTAGGTCACGACAGAAATTCTGCAATTATGTCATTGCAGCATCACATATTCTAAAATTTCTAAAACCATTTCTCTTTGTATTAACCAATATGCTTTACAAATATAGAAACAACATCACAAATTCTGCTTTCATGTACAGCCCGAGCTAAAGTAAGAAACAAGATGCAGATACAATCAACACAATATCCATAATTAAATACAACCCCACACACAACAACTCCTTGACCCTTTGAAGTTTTCCAACAACCTGTCATTAGTTCCGACAATCAGGATCAAGATGTAAGCAATCATTATGCTGAATTAAAAAACGGTGCGGTTACACGGCAGTTATAGATCAGTTACACATTCGTGGTGCAAGGGGTCCGCGGTTTCTAAGAGTTACGGATTGGGTATTACAAGTGTACCTCAGGATTAAACAGGGCAGTTACACGGCGGTTACAGATTTGTTATTGCTCATATATAACCACACGGGTTGAGTCAACGGGTCACGCGGGGAATATTTCAAACCTACGCGTTGGGACTGGTTGGGCTGATGTGTCATGTTCCCATTGGAAGACGTACGCAGCGCTGCGTACGTCTTACGTACGCAATTTTTTCCCTATTTGGGACTTAGGGTTTGGATTCGATCGAGCTGGGCATGAGATCAAGCGAGGGAGCGGAGAGGAGAAGCACACCGAAGGAATAATTTTGTAACGCCGCATCAAAAACGTCGTGATCCCCGTTTCCGCGGCTCGCGTAATAAATCAAATAAGCTGTTTTCGAATGTGTATAAAACAACAACAACAACAACAACAACAAAGGTGACCTTTTGAAAACACAGTCTCACTTATAAGCTGTCCCAAACAGGCTCTTAGTTAAACTTAGGACGACTGAAAATGATTTATTTTTAACCATTATTCAAAAAAAAAGGAAAAAAAATATAGTATTACACATTAGTACTCGGTTTTTCTTTTATTTATTTATTTATTTTATTTTGTTTTCTCTTACAGTACTCCTTGGTTTTTCTTTTATTTATTTATTTATTTATTTTATTTTGTTTTCTCTTAAACTTGACTGAGCAAGTTGACTCCATACCATTTTAGCAATTTGTGTTAAGATCAATAGACTCGTTAAGAGCTCCTAAATAAGTACGTAGATTTATATTAAAATTGTGAGCAGATCCCATGCGAAACGAATCTATTCGTGAAAGGGTTAGTATAGCTCCAGTGGTAGACAGGATTAAAGAAAGTCGTCTTAGATGGTTGTCTGATGATCCAGCTAGGAGAGTAAATGTTTTATGCTCGACTTATGTTCAGAAATGCAGAGGGAGACATTAAAAAAAAAATTGGGCATATTGCTTAATAAAAGATCTGCAATGCAGAGGGAGACATTAAAAAAAAATTGGGCATATTGCTTAATAAAAGATCTTAATCTATTAGAATTAAATAAAAATATGACACCCATTGGATGGATAATGGAGAAAAAAGATTCTCGTAGTTGACCCCATTTGGTGGGATAAAGGCTTGTTATTGTTGTTGCAACTTATTGTAATAGTAATACACACAAGCTTTTCATATTATTAACTCATATAATAAAGTCCCTTTCTTTATATGGCTGGATAAATATAGATAGATCATAAATAAATGAATAGATGTACACAAGAGGAAGAGAGAGACATAGTATTCATTTAAGATAATAAATTTTACTTATTATTACACAAATTTTCAGCATATATCTATCACATATAAATTTTTAATTAAGGCTTAAATTTAAAGAATCTATAAGACTACTATTACCGACCATTTAAATTAACAGTAAATTTATTTTTTTTAATAATTTAGTAATTAAAAGCATATGAAGAATGATAAAAAAATGTGTCAAGGATAAGTTGCTATTTAAATTTTCTAAATGAAAATGTCTTATTCAATAGAACACACTTACAAAGGTGCATATGCTTATGAAATTAATTTGAGTTGAAAAAAGAAAATGATTCTTAATTAAAAAAAATCAATTAAAACATGCACATGATTTAAGGAGCCACGCTTCTTTCATACTTGGCTTCCCAAAGCATTTTCCATTTTTCAGGAATTTACACTGGAGAGATGGGCCTACAACTATGCTCTCTACTTTCCAGAACTTGATTTCAACAGGCTTGTATATATGGTTATACAGGTGAGTTTATGGTACAAAATCATACAATTCGGATATCCCTGCATTACTGCTGCTCTTATCTCAAGTATGATTTACAAAACGAAATAAAAGAGTTTTTTTTAAAAAAATTGGCAGTGGTGATGTTGATGCTGTAGTTCCCATTACCAGCACCAAAAACTTCATTAAAATGCTTGGGCTCCCCATTCTGAAACCTTGGAGACCATGGTATCTTAATCAAGAAGTAAGCAAACAGAATTTGCCAATTTTTCTTCCCAAAAGTGCAAGTTATTTATTATTTAGATGCAGGTAGGAGGCTATGTTGTGCAATATGAAGGGCTGGCTTTGGTGACAATTAGAGGGGCAGGACATGAAGTTCCTAGCTACCAGCCCAAAAGAGCATTGGAAATGATCTCTTCTTTCCTCCTAGGAAAGCTTCCACCTTCCAGAGAAGCAAACTGAACTTTTTTATAGCTTCTATTAATATTATGAATAGCAGGTTAGTTGATGATGATGATGCTGTTGTTCATGGTGAAGGAATATTTTCTCCTTGAATTTATCAAATTTATGTTCTACTTGAATCCTTTTTGGTTAACTGGCAATATGTGCAGTAATAATCTAAAAGAATGAATCATATCTTAAATCACACCAATAGAGTACAAAAAATTCTAGTTTGTCACACCAACCAATAAAAATTAATGTAACCCAACATCTTATATCCTAGAAACTAGATAAATTATGTCGGCAGATAATTAATTTTTTAGGGCTATTCTACACTGCTATATATATATCCTTAATCAATGTCTATAAAGACGGCTTAATCAGCTCACTTGTTGTTGGAAGCTGCCATACATGGCATAAGGACTATAAGCAGCAGCATACACACCAGGATGCTGAAATGGCACTCCATAGCCATATCCCCCATAGGACTGCCCGCCAAAGTACCCTCCGCTCCACCGATTCAATGGCTCAAATCTCAACTGAAAACAAATACGTAAAAACCATTTCAATTTATCAAAAAAGTTTCAAAAAAAAAAAAAGTCCACAGAATTTGAGAAATTTTGGAAAAGTTCAATAATGAAATATTCCTTGAACTAATTATGTAGTTATAAGATAAAAGGAAGAATAACGGCATTAGGATCTCCCACCTGCTTTTTGGCTGGGTTGCGGCCCCACGAAAGACGAACAGTCTGCTTCCCAATCACTGTTCCACTCAAAGCCTCCAATGCTTCTTCAGCATTTTTTCTGTCAAAACATACCAAATAATTCCTTATAATCCAATCTATGATGAAACATTTTCCGAAAAATAAAGGACCTATGAACAGATATCTATTACCTTTGGACAAATTGTACAAAACCACATTGCTTCCCAAGTGGAATTTTAACAGACACAAGCTCACCATATTTAGAAAAAATTTGCTTGAGCTCATCTTCGCTAACATCTTGGTCAAGCCCACCAACAAATACCTGGAAAGGGAGGCAGAAAAACAGTTAATGATGATGAACTAGATGTATAAAGTTTATAGCACAGAATATGCTCACAGTTGTGTTAGTTGAGACCCAATCCTCGTGGGAGCTCTGAGCAGCTCCACTGCTTGAACCTAAACCACTTGAACAGCAATATGAGAGTCAAAAGTTGTGCATTAGGTGATCAACATTTTAATACATTTGTTCAAGAGGAAGCTCATAAGAAATTAGAACAGCACCAGAAATGCCATGGATGGCGGATATTAAAGCATGATTTGGGAAGGTATTGATGTATGCAGTCATGTCCATGTGTTTCTTATATATCTATATATATATATATATATATATAAGGAGTGGCTCGAGGCTATTATACAAGCCTCCAACCACCCCTAATATGCCTAACAATTCGAGTATCACCTCCTTAAGATCAACTATGGCCAAGGGGATTAAAACCCCGCCCTCACGGGTCTTATAGCGTGAATGCCGACTAACAAACCGGGATACGCGGCACTTCATATCTATATAAATAGATATATATGTATATATATATCACTGCCT
>NW_018220879.1:215725-239217 GCF_001263595.1 Phalaenopsis equestris
TATACATATATATATATATATATATACATATATATATATATATACATATATATAGTAACCGATATTTGGGGTAGTCGTTCCCTAAATACCGATTTCCCAAAGGGCATGCGTTCGTCCTCAACGGGGATCAAACCTAGGTCCGAGGGAACTTACCACAGAGCTGCCAACCAACGCGCCGTACGCGGTGCGCACGCCCACACACACACACACGTATATATATATTTTGTATCTGAGAATAGAGAGAATTCACTAGAAAATCACTCTTATACAATATTAGAAGATTGATCCCTTTATTATAATAATATTTTTCTATTTATAGAGGAACTCCTTAGAGCAAAAAAATAACTACTCATTACAAATAGATGTTGAAAGATTTTGCGTTTATTTTTATTGTCTCATTCTGATTTTGATATTATAATTAATATTCTTCCTAGCAGTGCTGCATTTTGGTAATTATTCCCCATAATGCTCGCAAGGTCAAACCCTTATCAACTTATTTGACCTTTGAGATAATTCGGCACTAGTAAGTTCAGCTACAAAGTGAGTTGTCTTTCTTGAATGAGTCGATCCCTTGAACAATGAGATGAACTTAGTCACTTCGACGAGTGGGTGGCATTCTCAAACGAGTGACATGCTCGTCTGCAAACTATTGAGCATGACTCTTTGATTGAGCTAGTAGAAGAGGACCCGCTGGACAATCTAGTCGCCCTTGCGAGTCATCTACCCTTTCATTTAGAAATCATACTAGGCTGCTAGTGTTTTATTGCTTAGACTCGTCCATTCATCAGTCGGTATGGCACTCTTGGCTAGGGAACTCAGTCGTTCATCTTGAAAGGCTATCAGGTTCTAATACCTAGACTAAATCAGGGGGGCATTTGGCTATACACTTATCATGCCATTGACATCATCTATTAAGATCTAATCCATTTAACTAATTTCCAAACAATCTTAAAAATTTATGAAATCATGCATGCTAAGAGTTCAAATGATGTCAAAGAATGAGGAGGTGAAATATAAAATTTCAGTTGGACTGAGACTGATGACTCTACTCCGAAGAGGTGAAATGGCCAACCCTCCAATGAACCGGTTCTATAAGCATGTGAAAATACATTTCTTTCAATGCATGTACAAAAACAGGAGCTTGAAATAACATCTGAGAACTAGATAAGACTGTCATGAATTGCGGGAAAACATTTCTTAATATATAGCGCATGCTTGATCAAAAGGTCTCATCACAGCTTATATTTATATGCATAGCACCCAATTCTTATGTATTTACATAACTGTTGAGTTTGTGGAGCCTGATTTGTAGCCACACAAGCATCCGAATGCACAGGACCGAGAGTCCGGAGCTTTTGCGCTGGGTTGTAGCGCTCAAGCGCTCACTCTGAGTGCAACAGAGGAGGGGGCGCTTCCTTAGGGGCGCCTAGGCGCCCAATATTGGCCGCTCAAGTCCCCATTTATGTGGGCGTTCCTATTTTTTCCAAACAACACGACACTTAGGTAAGTCCAGGCACCTATGCAGCCAGAGCAGTTGGTACGAAATTTCTTCAGTTTAAGAGCCATTTTCGAGCGGCATAATGTTAAGTCTTCTTGTGCATTGTTCTTTGACAAAAATCCTAATAAATGTGAGAATTGTCGGAGAGGAGGATTTCAGTGATTTTGACTTGTTTTTTTTACGTAAAATTGGAGAAGGAAGAGTTCGGAGCTAGGACTTGTAAGTTTCCTTGAGAGAGAAACGGAAATTGAGTGTGGTCTCTGTAACCTCTCTGATTTTCATAGTAGATTTTTTTTGGTATTGTGGCTCTATGGTTTTTTCCATTCTCGGGTTTTTCCATGTTAAATTCTTGTGTGTTTTTCTAGTTTGTTTTTGTTTTGCTTATGTTCGTAAGTTTGTTCCATTTTTATCAAATCTACGTGATCCTATTTCGTGGCGTGGTTTAGATTTATATCGAGTCTAACCCTTGGTAAATTTGAAATTGGATTCTTCAGAGTTACTCAACAATAACTAACACCTGATTATTTTTCAGTGGTATTATTTTTCATATTTATACCACTGAAAAATTTCATATCACAACAAAAATACCATCATTTTAACTTTTAAAAAGTGAAATACAGATCATCATGCAGACTCAGGGTGGTATGTATGTAAAAATCAAAGAAAAGGTATTAGATATGAAAATATAAAGGAATTGAACTGTCATTTATGTAAATCTTCCAAAGATATTTCATAAGAAAATAACAACAGACAACAAGTTAGAATCAGTATATCGGGAAAAAAATCGCAAATAACTACAAATAGAAATTACAATTTAATATCCATCTAACGATTCTTTTGATTTACCCCTTAAAATTTCATATCTCCAAAGATGTCAACTATCACAACCTTAGGGTTGTCAATTCGAGCTAAGCTTTGATGCAGACTTAAGCCATTTAGGACTGAACTAGCTTAGATTCTTATTAACATTAACCTTGAGATGAATTTAAGGATTGGACTGTGATTACCTTTGAGATGCATTAAAAGATATCTATTGAAATCAGTAAAATCCTCCAATGAAGAATGGCAGCATAACATGCCAATAACGCTTTCCCAGAAGTCTACCAACATTTCACATTTCAACTTTTTTGCTTTCATTATTTATTGGTAAAACGCTTTCTGTACGTAGACAATTAAACTAAACAAAATTGTAATCTAAGTAAATTTCTATTTAATAACATGGCTCAAATATTGGTGCTTCAAATTAAGTTTTTGGCATTTATAATCAATTTTAATGTCAAGTTCTTACTTAAAAATAAGATGCAATCAAACTAATTAAAGAAACAATTATTGCATACATACAAATCAATAAAGATAGATGAAATTAAAATAAAGATGTTTGTTGGTCTTAATAGAAAAAAGATTTGCATTTACTAAGCAAAGAAAACAACATGAATACTACCTTTAAATTAACTAGTTATGGAGAATAACAAAGAGGCGAAAAAAAAAGAATCTTCAATTAATTTATGTTGACATCCGAATGCAATATAACCGAGTAATAGGCGATTGATTTGATGGGCCAGGATTTGTTCAACTTATCAATGAAATGTATGAGTGCACAACAAGAGTTATTAGAAGAAAATATAAAGCCAAGGAATTTGCAATCTAAATAGCGTTGAATTAATAAACATATTGAAACCATCCTTTATATTAGTAAGGGATTTTCTTACAATAGCTAAATGAAATCTCGTCATTCGATATTTGCAAATTGATAAACAACAATTATTATATTGTAGATAAAAATAATCAATTAAACATCTTACATTTAGTTCATTAGAAATATCAAATATTACTGCAACAAACAACATTGATAGAATAGTAACAGAATTAAAGTATTGACAGACATTGGGGCTCAACTTCTTACATCTCTCAACCTGCATCTACTCACCCGAAACTCTATTTGCATACCAAAACAATGGCTTCAACCAGCCAACATTACACAAAAAGTTCAAAGCGCCATAGTTTTGGGGTGAGGTGACAGATTAATTCACACAAGATAAGAAAAGTTTCCAAGCCAAACATAAGTAATTCTCAAACAAGCTAGTCACACTATAAATTTAAAGTATTCTATAAAGAGAGCACACTATCACTTATTGTGTCAATTTCAAAGGCCATGCCTTCACATTAAAATGCAGTGGATTATTGTTCGTATATCTAAATTTTCCACAATGTCCCTCTAATTCCTCGCCGATCCATGTGGAAAACTTCACCCAAACGCAAACTCCTAGTGACTTTAAAAAATAACAAGATGGTATATGGGTAACATGTAGTATTAAAGGGCGTGCCACACATTGCACATTTGGATGCTCTAACATAATAACAATATGTCTTACAAACTACTTATCATTCATTTATTTACGTTTCTACAAATAATCACAAGCAATTCTCAGACATCTCTCCACCACACCATAAACACATGGGAAAAATTTTGATCCCAAGAGCAATCATCCACTCCATCATTATCTTACATATATTTCTTGTGGCATGCAAACATTATGTGCTTAATAAAATTATCATAAACATTATTTAAAATGTTTAATTTGTTATCCTGCTACTGGTAATGAAGCATATCTGAGGATGCATAAATAATATCATGTTGAAAATAGGCATGGGGAGGAAAAAATACTTAATTTCATTATTCACATATAAGGTACATATATATATATAAAGAAACCAATCTCTCCTAATTTACAAACTTGACAAATATATCTAGTCTAAATTAGGAAAGAAAATAATTCTGAAATTAAAAAAAAAGAATTATAAGAAAGGGGTTTCCAAAGATAACACCAATCAAATATTTCCATGACTTTTTGAAGCAGCCAGCCGGACCACCATGAGGAGGAACCAAACATCTCAACTTTCCACACCCCTCAGCAAGCTGAGTTATAAATGTTATAGAGACCAAGCTTCATATTGAACTCTAGGAAGGTGCTTAAAAGAAGACTTCGGTGAAGACACCAACTTATCAGTGCGTTAGGATGTAGCTTAGCTATATAAATCCACACGTTTTCATGTAAACCAATGGATTCCATTGAAAAAAAAAGAAAAATTTTCAAGAGGCGACGTGGTATTAAAGGGAGTGCCATACGCTTGGATGCTCTAACACAATAACAATATGTCTTACAAGCTACTTTGCATCCATTATTTTTACATTTATAAAAAAATCGCAGCCAATTCTTAGACATCTCTCCAACACGTACGTGGGAAAATTTTAGATCCCATGAGCAATCTTCCTATCCATCATTCTCTTACAAACATTTCATGTGGCATGCAAATATTTTGTGTTAAATATAATTATCATAAACATTATTTAAAATGTTTAATTATCTATCCTGCTTCTGGTGAAAAGAAATATATATATAGATATATATACGAAGTGACCAAAACTAAGAAAGAGGTTTCCAAAGATATCTTGAATCAAATCTTTTCAAGATTTTATAAAGCAGTCAACTGACCCACCATGGAGAAGAGTAGAACTTCTTAGCTCTCCACACTCCCCCTCAATTCGGGTCATAGATGTAGAGTCTAAGCTTGGTATTAAACTCTAAGAAGGCGTTTAAACGAAGAGCTTTGGTGAAGATATCAGCAATTTGTTGGTGTGCCAGAGCGTAGCTTAGCTATATAATTCAACCATTAACCTTTCCAGAGATAGTGTTTATCAATTTCAATATGTTTAGTCCAGTTATGATGCACTGGATTCTTGGCAATATTGATGACTGTTTGACTGTCAGAAAATATCTGTATAGACCTATTAGAGGTGTAGTTCAATTCCTTTAATAATTTATGAATCTAGATCCCTTGAAAGATTCCTAAGGCAAGTGCCCTATATTCTGGTCCAACACTACTTCTAGAAACAATAACTTGCTTCTTACTTCTCCATATAATCAGCATAGGAGCAATAACTTTTGGTGAACTTTTTGTCAATGAGTTCCTCAACCCAAATTCAATCAGTATAGACTTCTACCTCTATGTTTTTTATTTTCTCAAAAAATAATTCATAACAAGGAATTTTTTGAGAAACCTCAGAATTATGTACATCTCCAAAAATACTCTTCATTTGGGTTATTCTATGTGTTAGTTCACGATGTCGACTGAGTGTAATATCTAGCATCGAATGCAAGGTATATGAGTTTTCCTACTAATCTTTGACATCTTCCATTATGAACAAATACACTTCTCTATTATAAATACAACACACACACACACACAAGTGCACACACGCTCAAACATGCACGCGCACACACACACACACACATTTATCCATGTAATGACAAATTTATTGTAATAATTTTCATTCAATATTGAGGAAATCATCATCATTAAATTCCAATAGATGTATATATATATATATATATATATATATATATATATATATATACACACACACACACACGCAATAATGTTCATTCAATATTGAGGAAATCATCATCATTAAATTCTTATATATATATATGTGTGTTGTATCATCCTCCTTCATTCTACACATAGGGCATCTAGAGGCTAATTTCAAGCCCTTAAGCTTAAAAGCTTATTTCAAGCCCTTAAGCTTAAGAATGTCATCCAATGGGATTAACGACATAAGATAACGCCAAAGAGTATATATATATGTGTGTTGTATCCTCCTCCTTCATTCTACACATAGAGAAATTCTTATATATATATATAGGCACACACACACACACCCACACCCACACACATACATCCATGTAGTGTCAAATTCTTCGTGATAATGTTCATTCAATATAGATAAAAGCAATCCGCTTCCTCAAAAGAAGTGTCTTCATTCAATATCGATAAAAGCAATATGCTTCCTCAAAAGAAGTGTCCCTAGTAGGTCTGCAACATCGCTTAGAATTTTTAATTGGAGAAAAGTAGAATGAACCTACATTGCAATTTGAGAGACGTCATTGTTTAGGAACTAACTCTTTATATTTCTAAAATCATTCTAAGATGATTACATACCTAGTTTAAAATTTAAAATTCAAATAACTCGTATAATGAGAGAAGTGTTAAAATGGTGCCTTGACTAATTGCAAGGGGCCATTTTAGTCTCAGATTTTGAAAGAGAGCCAAAATAATCCTCATTGACTTTTAATAGGTGTTAAAATAATCATACAGTTAAAACTAACAGAAATTGATATCTAGGATGTTAAAAATGGGGTATTCATAGAATTTATATTTTATTTTTTATTTTTGAGTAATCTAATTCATTACTAACCTTACTTTAATTCTATTGTAATGAAAATCATGAACTTTTATTTTTTATGATAAGATATTAAAAATTTAAATTTATAAATTGATTTTAGTTTTTTTTCAAGACTAAAATATATTTTGAAGCTGTTATTAGATATGTACAATTAGAATTACTTGATTTTATAACATTTAATTGACTATAATATTTTTTTAGAAAAAAACAATACTATTGTACATATTGTTCATTAATGTATATTTGATGTAATGTAATAATTATATTTTAGTCTTTTGAAAAAGAAATAAACCAATATAAAAATTTAAAATTTTAACAGCTTATCAAAAAAAATTGTGAATTTCAAAACAAAGGAAATACAATAAAATTAGTAATGAATTATTAAACTATAATTATTGAATAATAATAAAAATTCTAATAATACCTCCATTTTTAACACCCTAAATATGAATTTTCCTTACTTTTAACTGTGAGAGTATTGCAACACCAGTTAAAAGAACTGGGGCACTACTTTGACAATTTTTCAAGTTCTGGGATTAAACTGAGCCTTTGAAAATAGTCGGGAACTATTTTCACATTTTTCTTCTTATATAATAAAGGCATGAGTAATCATCTCACATATTTAGGGTCATTTTTTATTACTTTGTATGTATTTTTTAAGTTTTTTTTTTTGTTTAGTTTTAACTTGAAATACAAGTTTTAACTTGAAATACAAACATATTTGATACTTAAATGTAGCATTTTATTTTTATTGAATATTTCATAAGTCAATTTTGAGGTAAATTTGTAGGTTGGTAATGAAAGCCATGGCAATAACAGTGACATTGACCAACAGTGAAGGTGTTTGTTGGTTAACAAACAATGAAGGTAGCAAGCCCCCAACCGATGGATAATGGTTAGCAACAGTCAAAGATGATGGCGAGTACCGCTGGAAATATAACTAAAAAATCTTAAAGATCTTTTTTTGTGTGATTATGAACTAACTAGATTTGTTTTTAAAATAGAAAACAAAAGATGATGAAAAATACATATTAAAAGAATTTAAAAAAATATTAAAAAATAAAAATTAATTCCAAATAGCACATAAGAAAATGATATCAATTAAAGAAGAAACAACAAAATTTCTTTGTCGGTGATGAACTTTCCCAGCCTATTACATCAATTAGAACTAGTTCCTAATATAATTGTTTCTAAGACTCCATACTTCTTTGCAATTCAAAGGTAAAACACCAGCAATGGGATGATTAATGAGAGAAAACATAAAAAATTAAAATAGGAAAAATAAAATCATGAAATATAAATTTTATAAATTCAATCAAATAATAAATTTAAAATGTAAGAAGTATCATAAAGTAATGTACATTTCCATAGATGGATAGTGCGAAAACGTACTGACTAGAAACAACAATAGTATTTAGGCTTAAGATACTCCTATACTACACATCTAATAAGCATGGTTAACAGCCTATGCAAAAAATCTCTTTAATTTAGTTGTAATAATGGAAGGGATAGAAAGCTCATTCAATTGGAATTTAAAAAAATAACTAAAGAAAATAAGAATAGCCTAGTGTAACAACAGCAAGCACAATAGAACAAATTGAAGACATTACAACAAAAGTTTGACAATAAAATTAATGATGCCTGAAATGAAAATTACATACCTGATATTTT
Organism: Phalaenopsis equestris; assembly: GCF_001263595.1. Classification (NCBI taxonomy): domain Eukaryota; kingdom Viridiplantae; phylum Streptophyta; class Magnoliopsida; order Asparagales; family Orchidaceae; genus Phalaenopsis; species Phalaenopsis equestris. The sequence continues at coordinate 224,140 of NW_018220879.1, forward strand.
TCTAGGAGTTGCAGCTCCAATTCGCATGGGTCTGCTAGAGCAATAAACTCCATTCATCTCAGTCATGGCAAGTGCTTTCTCAGTATCATTTCCAAATCTCACAAAACCATATCCTTTTGAGCGGCCAGTATTCGCATCAAATACTACCTTTGCAGCCTTTACAGAAGGATATTTCATAGAAAAAGTTTCTTGTAACAAAGTATCAGTGACATCAGGAGCCAGGTCACCAACAAATATAGAGTGATCCGGTGCAATATCGTAACGCCTATCACCCATGCTAAAAGATGCCCAATTTAACCTAAAAGGTTGGTCACTATTAAGCATCAAAACGCCCGTTAAAGTCTGAAGTACTCTCTCAGCCGCTGAATGCGTGAAGAACTCTACAAAACCATATCCTTCTGACTTCCCTGTTTGCTTATTGCGTATCACTTTTATGGCGCAGACCTGTCATAACAAGTTCGAGAAATAGCAAGTAAAAGATAGAGTACATTAGAATTTTCCAATTATAAATATTAGCATTACAACTTAAGTTAAATAAAAGGTTTATTGAATAATATTATGCAAGAAGTGCAACAATTTTGACACGCTACATAATTTACATCTTTAGTCATTTTAGAAAGGTTTGCAACAATATCGTATCATGAATTTTAAGTTGCACAATAAGCAACTTTTTACACCATCCCTAAACATGGCACTATCATCATTGTCTGTTAATGAACTCTGTTCCTAATGATTATACCAATATCCTTTCTGTTATCAACTGTTACAATGGTTAGAGGCAAAGCTCAAACTTTTTCAGCATCTAACATAAAGTTCACAGACTTTACATTTTGTTATAGAAAAACAGGATACATGCTTCTAAACAAAAATCAAGTACCAAAGCATGAAAATCAAGGAACAATAAAACAGGTAGGTAGCAGTAAGAGGTCATTAAAAATGTTTAGCTGACCAAAAGTATAATCAAATTGTCCTTATAGTCAACAAGGATCAGGCATAATGAACTCATACAAAAAAAAAAGCATGCATACCTTTGCAATAATTTATGACCTGACAAAAGTATTCCAAGCAAAGTCATCTTTCCTATAATGAATATTAACTATAAAAAATCATTAAAAACATACAATCATCTTGAAACATTTAAACTTCTATTCATGATTTAAAATTTAAACTTGACACGTTCTTGAGAGGGTCAAGATCCCTTTGGAAAGGGTTGTTATTTTTATCTTTTTGAAATTTAATTCTGTGTCCCTAGAATCAAAGTAAACAAGACTCCCACCAGATAATGAATTACTGCAACACCAATCAAAAGAGAGTTCTCTAGCAATGCAAATTTATAGTCGAACACTCAACAATTAAACCCTCAAAATCACTAGTCTTACATTTACATGTAGCTTTTAAAGACTTCTACAATTTTTTTTTTTTAACAAAAAACATAATCTTGACAGCATTTTTATAGGCATAAGTACAAATTAGACCTGATCTTTTATGATTGAGGTAAAGTTGGCAAGGTTACAGTAAAATAAATTTTAAACAAGCAAGTAGTGCAAGTAAAATTCTAAACAACAAAACAAAGTCATTTAAATACCTTGGTAATTGCGACATTGATGAAAAATTCAACTAGAGGACATACAATATCTTAAATTTAGTGCATCAGGTTCCTAAACTCATAAAAAGTCAATATCATATCAAACATACATTTATGGTTACTCTTACGAAATCTCAATCCAGTAAGAAAGTAGTTTATTTATGGCCTCTGGCTGTGTGATCTTGCAATGAAATATCACTACAAAATGAACAGTTAAGATTGGGATTCTCCCACAAAGTGGTTCATTATAAATAGCACAAACATGTTACAATCACAATCAAAACCCGAATGCTTCCAATAACTCAACCCCTTTACATTGTAGATCATAGGTACAATTGATCTGGTAAAAAGCCCTTTGCCAGCCAAGGTATCAATCTAAAATAAAAAGAACAGTTACTCTATGCCTAATAAACAACCTTACCCGAAACTTCTTTTTCATCATTGGGAGACACTTATAGGAAACTTAAAATCAAATCTTAAAATACTGACAATGGTGTGAAATCTTTGGATAGTTTCGTATAAAAAATCTATTATTTTTAAAATTTGACTTGAAACACAACAAAAGCCATCTATGAAAAGCCATCTACAAATTTTTTGAGCCTATTGATTTCTAGGGACTTTAATGGAGAAGCTTCCTCTTTCCAGTTTTGGTGAGTCTTACATATGCTATAATAATAGATAAATTACAATAGAAGTATAATCTTAAACCTTAAAATGATATCATAATGATCTTTAAATCTCCTTTCAATATGCTTCTGAAGTATACAATTATCATACAACTCATATTCATTAATATTATTGTTATATTATTTTAGCTGAGTGCTTCGACAGTGTGAAGTAAAATTAAATGTTGATTATTTATATTCATTCTTTATTTCTACTGAATGAATCATCAAAAACTCTTTTTACCACAAAGATAGGACATAGGGCTAATATTCGCTCAACAAATGCGGTCATCAATATTGAGAATCCATCATCTAGTTTGGTGACTTGAAAATTTCAGCTAGTATTGCTATTTCTTCATTGTATGCTTGTTCGGGGTCGTGTGGAAAAGCCTTAACCTGCGAAAACATCTACATGATGTGCACACCGGCCCATGCATCAGAAACATACCTTACATTCTTAAGCAATCTTTCATGCCATGATGGAGTTTGAGTTGAATGATTCTTACAACTTGAAATTTACATACCTTATTGTTTTTAGGATACACTATGCCATCTTCATTTTCATTGAGCGACTCAAATCAACTCCGATCTTGACGCATAAGGTAGTAGAATCTAGACACCAAGGTCTAGGAATTAATCCTTGCTTAGATCAAAATAAGAGATTGAGAAGAGCTCAGTATTGCCAAAGCCATACTACTTTGTTGCAACACTACGTCCATCTCTAACCATATTTTGGTTCTAGTTTTTTCCCGTAAAGTTAATGCATTTAGAAATGTCCTTCTTATGACAAAGAACCTTCTTACTCTTAACTTGGATCTTGATAAGTCTTGGGCTTTGTTTCCAATTTCCTTGATCTTCCACTGAAAGTTGGCGCTTTAGCTGCATTATTTTAATTAGATACAACGCTTCTTTGAATTTATTTTAAATTTAGTGCATAAATTACTTTATATTTGGCCAAAGAATTCATTCCATAACCAATGTTAATAAATTGTTCATAGCTACTTGGCAGTTAACTTAGGAGAATAATTGTCTGATCTGCATCTATTCTCACACACATGTTTCTTAATCAAGAAATATATGATTAAACTTGTTTTTTGTGTTTATTCAATAATTTAAACACACAAACAAGTTTAATCATATATGGGGTGGTGTTGTGGGGTGGGTAGAGAGAGAGAGAGAGAGAGAGAGAGAGAGAGAGAGAGAGAGAGAGAGAGAGAGAGAGAGAGAGAGAGAGAGAGAGAGAGAGAGAGAGAGAGAGAGAGAGAGAGAGAGAGAGAGAGAGAGAGAGAGAGGGAGGGAGAGAGGGAGAATAAATGAGGAGAAAAGAATCTTTACTACAAGTGTCTTTAAAATAAGGGCTGAGAATGCATTTATAGCCACACCTCAAGTTAATTGTGCCGATTGAATCATACAAATAACTCCCAACTCTAACAAACCAAAAATCATAAACAAAAATAAGTAAAAGGAGGTAAAGGACAAAAATAACTGAAGAAAAACTTATAAGCACAAATCTTTGTATGGCAATTTTGCACTTATTGCAATATGTTGCATAAATAAAATTCTACAATGCGCTTATATAAATGGAAGACTTTCTTGCTCAACAAGTGTTCTCTTTAATCATGAATTCATGAATGCAGTGGACACACAACACTTAAATTTTGATTTCTCATTTCCATCAAAAATTAAAACTACATTTTTTTGAAGTAGTAAAGACTAGATGAAATCAAAATGAACAAGAAACTTGTTACATCTTAATCTTAGTAAACATCCCAATTATGGCCTCGTGGAAAATATTTTAACCAATAAAAGATAACGGTGTGATCATTGAATATGAATTTCAAATTTTAATCTGATGAAATAATATATTGATTTAAAGGGAACTGAGAAGACCGGAAAAACTCGTTAGGCTGTTTCATTCTGAACTGAATATTCATGGTTTGGCATCTTGTGACATATTTATGACTTTCTTTAATCCAATGTCCATGCGCGTCCTCTAAATCTCTTAAAAACTAATAAAGCGGTCACAAGAAGAAAAAAAAAAAAACTAGAAACGAGATAATCTCCAATGGCTAATTTAAAATTGTGTCGGAAATAGTTAGAAGCGTTTATTACTAAGAATAGAGATTTCTATAATTATAAAAAATTTCCTAAACATTAAAGGAAAATTGCGTCTCACTTTCCAGTGACAAAGATACTGTTATCACATAAATTAATGTTTGATTTTGGATTTTTTTTTTCCTTTCCACAAAAACTCCTGTATTAGTTATTCAACATCCAAATTTAATTCCATGGCAGAGCTAAAAATAGATCACATTAAATAGAAATCTATATGATCGGATTACCCCCTTATCAATGCAAGCTCGTAATGCCAGGATCATTAAAAAGTCCGCTCATCAGATTTATAATGCCATAACCAGACTATTTTCTCATTCACGAAGATGAAAACATCAAATCAAGAGAGGAAAATAAAATTCAAGACAATAAGCGCAGAAATCCAGACCTCGCCGGTATGTGCAAAACAACTATGCAGATAATTTTCATCCATCCAGTAATGGAGATCTCCAACCCAGATTGTCTTGTTCTCCTCGGTGCTGCCTTTTCCTTGAGGCGGCTGAGAAAGCATGAGCTGGGGATAGCCGAAGAAGCGCGGCGGCGTAAATGGCAGCGGCGGAGGTGGCGGCGCCATCGGGTGCTGCATCATCAAAGTCGCCGGCGGATACTGCATCGCGGCCTCCGTGGATTCCGGTGGCGGTATTCGGGGGCAAGGAGGTGAGAAAAGAGGAGAGCGGCGAGGGCGGGGAGCCGGCAGTTGAGGAAGGTTTTCAGGTTGCAATTTCCCAGGGGCGTTGAAGGATATTTATAGGAGAGGCGGCTTCAAGGCAAGGTTTGACAACAGCCGTCGGATGACGCCTGCGAGGTGCAGTGGACGGCCTCGATGAGCGGTTCCATGGCCTTTGCTTGGTTTCTGTAGACAAGTGGAAGCGAGCAAATTGTGGCTGGATATGGGGTATATTACGGAAAATATAGGGTTAGAAATAGAAAATTCTGAGAAGCCCTGGTTGCTGGTGCATTTTAAAATTATTATGATATATGATTGGCTGCAGAGTAAATTATAAGATTAATGTGTGCCGATGATAGAGTGATATTTTAATTTTTTTTTTTTTGTATTGCATGAAGACCAATCACTTATATACTAAAGCAGCAGGTAGGAGAAGACACCAGGATTTTATATGAAAGGGATCTATCCCAGTCAAAATAATTCACTATCTGTTTGTAAGTATAACTCTTCTCATGAATTAGAGAAGACAGAATTACAAAGTTGATAATTACAAATGATATTTGGTCACATAGATCGCAGTTGAAAGTTTTAAGGTCGTAGTTGGTTGTGACACAAACAGTAGTTGACCACAAAGGTCGTCGTTGGAAGATGTAATAGCATTAATCAACCACAGAGGTTGTAGTTGGTTATTGCAATAACATCAGTGGGTCATATTGGTCATAATCGATAGTTGTAACAGTATTAGTCGGTCATAGAGGTTGCAGGTGGAAGCTTTAATAACATCCGTTAGGCATAGAGGCGTCGTTGGAAGTTAAAGTTGTGTCAGTCGGCTACAGAGATCATAGATGGTGACTACAATAGTGCCAATTGGTCACAAAGGTTGTAGTTTTAAAATCGTATTAGCGTAAATTGGTCATAAAGGTCGTAATTGGTGACTGCAATGTCGTTACTTGGCCACAAAAACCGTAGATGGAAATTATAATAGCGCCAATTAGCCACAGAGGGCATAGTTTGTGATTGCAATAATGTTACTTGCTCACAAAAACCATAGTTGAAAGTTGGGCATAGAAGCTGTATTTGGAGATATAAAAATGTCAACTGACCATAGAAGCTGTAATTTATGACCATAATAGGGTCACATAGTCAATTGATCATAAAGACCATAATTGGTGACTGCCACCCTTCTCTTAAGGAGGAGGTTATAATTTTATATCAAACACTGCATTTATCTTTAAAGAAGGACGTTATAATTTTATATCAAACACTGCATTTATCTTTATACAACATAGAGAAAACTTCAAGAGTCTAAAGAAAATATTTGTATTCTGAGTAAATCAATTATAAAAAGTTGTCATTGAGAGTTATTGCTGGTTCTTTAATATAGTGTTATTCATTTACATCATATTCGGGTTACATTTTTAACTGTATTTGAGATATGTCATTACAACTAATTCTAGATACTTTACCACATCGTTTATTGAACCCATCATTACATCGTATTCAGGAAACACAATTACACCATATTTAAGGTACATCATTACACAGTATTTGAGATATGTTGTTAGTTAGCGGAGTTTGCCAATAATGGTGAGTAGGGACAGATGATAGCGGTCAACGTTGGCCAGTGGGCAGTGAACAATAGTGGTTGATGACTACAACGGCCAAAAACTATCATAAAAAAAATTAATACAACTTTTTTCATTATACCTTACGTGGGATACATTGTTACATCATGTTTGGGATATGTCATTATGCCATACTTGAGATATGTTGCTATGTCATAATTAGGAAACATCGTTAGCTAGTAGAGTTCGATGATGACGGCAAACAGGGATGACTGACAATGATTGATTACAGTTGGTGGGCGGTGGTTGACTGCTATGGAGGTAATAAATTGTTGTCAAAACTTTAATACAATGTTTCTTGTTACACAACATTTAGAAAACATCCTTACACCTTATTCAGGATATGTTACACCATATTCGAAATACATTGTTAAACTAGTAGAGTTTGTCAATGGCGGTGAGTAAGGGAAGCTGGCAATGATCGATGATGGACGGCGGGTGGGATTGACGCAGGTCAGTAAACATAGAGGCTAGAAGTTATCGTTGGGTCTTCGAACCATAATAACATTGTAATTTGACTCCTTCCCTTGGGGGTCTACTTATAACCTACGAGGGAGGGGCAATTTTGTCTTTTGGAGTATAACTTCCCTAATTACCTGATTGAAAGACCAACATTGATCTTCCATAATTATAAGGATTTTCTTAATGATATGAGGACCTTAATAGTCTCAAAATTAAGTAATCTTAGGCTCGTTGAATTTCAGACACTCAATTTGCATATAAATATGTCAAATTTGGAGTTCACTTGATCATTTAATTAAGGATTTGAAGCCTCTAAATGTGTTTTAATGACTTGATCTAGACTTGATTAGATTTGGATCAAACTAATTTTAGTATCATCAAGTTCTTCTTGTTGATTCGACTAAATTGACTAAAAACTTGTAAAAAATGAGACCCTATATGAACTTGAACTTTAATATGTAATATTTATTATTAAAAAATGAATCGAGATTTATGTCAGATGATAAAAATTTGTTGATGACACACAATTTGAGCCCATTTTTTGAGTGATTTTGTTTGCTTCATCTAAAAAGTAAACTTCAAACACTTCAAAATTTTATACTTAAAGGATATTTAAGCTCAAGGATATTTTGAGATAAAGGAGAGCTATCCAATACTTTGATCATGTTATCATTGTTAGAAAGGATATTTAAGCTATCCAATACTTTGATCATGTTATCATTGTTAGTGTTGGAGGCGGTCAAACAATAGTGGCTTGTCATTTTGCCACGTAGGCATGTATGATTGAGCATACATGCACATGTGTGTGAGTAAATAAAGACAATGATAACATAAATATGTAATGAGATTCGAAGGCAAGCATGGATGTAGGTTAATATGCAACAGAGCGTGTGAGAATGAATGGATGTGGTGGTAGAGCATGCGCGCGCTCGTGCTTGCATGTGGACATGCTTGCACGACGAATCAAGCATGTAGTTATGGGGTGCGGGGGTGTGCACAAGGAAAAATGCTCGCAATAGTTGGGTGCACGGGCATGGGTGTCACTTTTGGCTCAATTTGATGTCAATGCATCACGTAAACGCCTTAGTGTGAAGCCCCGTGAAAATCACCATAACTATGCATGCATATCTTTGATTTACCATTATGACCCCATTTCAGATAAATAATGAAAAGATAGAGGAAATGGAGAAGGAACACTTCCATTTCTCAACATCAGGGCACCTGTAGTTTCACTAAAGTGCCATAATAAAAAAAAAATAAATTTTCATCCCAAGGGTTGTCTCCAATTAGATGGATTTTAATGTCACGTTAGTGGCGGTGTCAGGACTCCCTACTTACACATGTCATATTTTAAGCCATGAACTATATCTTATCGACCGATGTGACATTTTTCACATCAGCAGCATCGAGGCACCAGTATTAGCATTGAGGCACCAAACCCTGATTTTTGCCCTTTTAAATGTGCAGTGGTGGTATGTCCTTAGAGCCAAAACTATTAAAATAACCGTAACCCTTGAGCTTCCAAGGGTGTAAAATGAGGCCTTTTTCTCCCCATTTGGTGCAAGATCATTTTCTTCCTCATTTTGAGTGGTGAAATCTCTCCTTGGGCGTTTAGAGTGCGTGAAATTCCTCTACATCTTATTTTCTCTTAAAGGGGTAAACTTTTTTGGTTTGTTTGAGCCCCTTTTAAGCTTTTTAAAGTTATTGGATTGTTGGTTAGAGCTTCTTGTAGCTTTACCCTCTTCCAACTGTGATATTGTACGATTCACACTCATCATCCTGCCATCCTCTCTTCCTCTTTGTTGGAGCCTCTCAATATCAGTATTACTATTCATGGTAGTCGTAGGAGTTGGTGAAGTAGTCGGCTAGGCTTTAAGGCTTCAAACATCACTCACCTTTGTGTAGGCAAATATCCTTTGCCTTTTGTGATTTTTTTTTCTAATAAAGCGTTAGGTTATGTGTTAGAGCAACTTTAATAGATTGTTGTTATAAAAAAAATTAAGTTATGTCCCCCTCATTTTCTTATCATTGCCACGCCTCTTGATGCTCCTTTGAGCATAAGGCCTTAGTTTGCACAGTGTCGTGAGGTTACCCTTTGAGCATTACAACACCATCTCTTTTTTTAGAGTGAAATGATGTTCTAGTGTCATGTATTGGCCTTTGACCCTTGTTTTAACCCATTGGTAGTTATGCATCATTCCCTTTATAATAATGTAAGGTCGTCAAGTTTAGTTTAAATTAGTGCTCAAATGATAATTTTCTTCATTATAACACCAAGTCCGCAGATCGAACTATGACATTGCTCTCAACATCGTGGCCCTAAATGGACTTTACTTTCAAATGGCTTAAAGTCACAACACCAGTTTAAAAGTGGTGGTGTTAATCATTACCTTATGGTTTAGTTTTGTGTTCTATGTTGATATAAATCCAACATCGTAATCTTTTTTTTTTTTATTAATATAATAACCTTTTTCACTATAGCATATAGCATAGGGAGTTAACCATCTTTTATCCTTCTTTTTCTTGAACCACAAAGTCAATGCAGTGTCTTGTGGAGTGCAACAAATACGAGCACCCATCGTTCGGTCATGATGAATTTTTATTGGTAGAAAAACTATCAAGTCTTTTGATTTTCATCAAGCTAAAAAAATATGGTGGTTTTGTCTTTTCGGTTGTTGGTGCACCCTTTTGTATGGGTGGTGACCTTGTTTGATTTTTTTGGTCATATCTTTAAACTACTTTGGTGTGGTTTTTTTTCTGTTCGCCATAGATCTCAAATGATTTCTATCTAAATGATTAGATGTGAAATTTGAAGAATAATAAATCATTCTAAGGAATAGAAATATCAATTTAAAATAGATCTAACTAAAGATGATGAAAATCTTTGTGATTCATGGATCTATGAAACTAGAATTGTTCCTTACCTTACAAGTTTAAGATAATGTTTATTTTATTCTTGAGTCTAATATCACTTTGAAGGGGCTCCCTCATAATTAATTACATCTCAAGAATTACTCTTGAGAACACTCTTGATTAAAGTTATGTCTTATATCTTTTTTGATTATCAATGAATGTCTATGGATATGTTTGAAGACTTAGATAGAAGGATAAGCTTGAACAATGTTAACTTCACTTGAGCTAAGCAATTTGAGTTTATTGAGTTAATTTCAATTCTAAAAATTATTTTTAAGTACAATTTAGGTTTGTTGTTAAATTTTGAAAAGGGTGTTTAAAAATTTTAAAAGTTAATGAAAAACATTGAGTTTTGTGAAATTAAATTGTTAAAGTATATAGATTTATTTTAATTTGTTTTAAAAAAATTAGTTTGAGAATTTTTAAAGTTCATTTTTAAAGTTTAAGGGTTTTTTATTATTTATTAAATTAATTAAGATTTATTCAAGTTGGTAGAATTCAATTTTAGTTTAATTTTAATGTTAGTTTAAAACTTTTTAAAGGTTTATTAAGGTTTTTTATAGTTTAGTTAAGTCCCTTTAAATATTTTAGGATTTGTTTTAAATATGTTAAATTTGTTAAAATTTATTAAAACTTGTTAAGATTAATTAAGGTTGAAGTTTAATTAAGTTTAATTTTTTAAAGTTCATTTATGTTTGTTAAGACTTATTAAAGTTTAATAAATTTACTATGACTTTTATTATTTAAGGTTAAAGCTGGTTAAAATTAATTAGAGTAATAATTAGGATATATTTTAAATTCCTTTATCCTTAGGATTTGAGCTCAATAATTGAAAGTCAAAGTAATGGTATAGAGCTTAAATTTGGAATTCAGGTTTAAGGTATATATTTGAGCTAATTTGAAAATGATTCTGAGGTGGATCTGATTTAAATAGGTTTGGAATAGACTTGAGTTTGTTTTGAATCAGATTGGAATTGATTTTTGAATTTGACTTAGATTGGTTAGTATTTTAGTTTGATGTTGATTTGATTTAAATAGGAATTGAGTTAGGACAAATTCAAACTAAAGAGTAGAAAAAGGTAGAGGTTTTCTATATGCAGGTGAAGCCCTAAACTGAATGATGTTAGAAAGGACGCTATAGATGGATTAACCTAAATTTTTGGATGCATATGGCTTTCCATCATGTTGGGTACATTATTATACTTAAAATATTAACCAACAAAGTAATAAGAAGCTCCCTTATGTCATAGTAATGACTTAAAGGTAGATCATCATTTTATTAGATGTTTTTGGAGTATCTTCATCAGTAAACTTGAGTTTTATTGGATGTTTTTGGAGTATCTTCATCAGTAAACTTGAGTTACTTCATTCTAGGATACTCCTATAGTCTAAGGGTATAAGTCATTTATTTTATATGCCATAGTTCTCAATTCTATATAGTATGTTAACCTATGCTTCTAGATTGAACAAATCCAGAATATGTGTGGACCTAGGTTTTTCTCTATGTTGGGTAATATAGGGTTCACAATTTAGAGCTATCGTAGAATGTGGTTATAAAAATATATAGTTAGACGATTATTATGTTAATTCAGAGGTTCACTGTTTATATAGTGATTTGCTTATTCCTATGTTTGTCATTTATGGTGTTAAATCAAAGTTTTTCTAATGTTCTCAATTTCAATTTTCTTAGGGTTTTAGTTGGTGTTAATAAATCACAGTTCTTTAAGTTTTGATGTTTTGTTTTCTTTTCTAAGTGTTCTTATTCCTCATTCATAAGGTATTTAGTATGTGGAGTCTAAGTCTTTATATTCAGAAAGATTAAACCTAAACCTTTTACTTTAACACTTTTCATGTTCAAGGTTCACTCTTATTCTCATTGAAAATATTTTATTTTCTCATGCAATGAGGATTTTTCTAGAAAAGTAATTTGTCATGTTAAAATTGGGTGAGCAAAATGAATTTACTTTCATATGGAAACATCTAGATTTTGAATGGTCCAAGACTCATATACTCATAAGCCCAGACTACAAAATTATATATTTCTAGAGAGAAACAATATTCATTTAGGAAAACACTCTTGCTAAGAAGTATATTAGACTTACCTAGGCTAAGCACTTGAGAGAGCTTGACAAAGTTTATCAAATTCATTTTTCCTATGCTCACAGAATAAAACATGATCTTAATTTATTAGAACTAAATGAAAATATGACACTAAATAGGACACAATGGAGAAAAATGATTCATGTAGGCGACCCCACGTAGTGGGATTAAGGCTTTTTTGTTGTTGTTATTGTTGTATTTTGATACACCAAAAATATATGCATTTTTAGACCCATATTTTATACTCATTTTTGGTGATATTGCACTTTAATGGAAGGTATTTTGTATGTTTTATTACAGGTTGTTAATTTTTAGGACTTAGAGCAAAAATGATGAAATTTGGAGTCAAAATGGAGTTTTTGAAAAATCGTTCAGTGTCGTCGGCACCCAAGTCAAAATGAAGTTTTTGAAAAATTGTTCAGCGCAGACTGGACGCCGACGACCCCGTTTAACAGAGAAGCCAGATTTAATTGGATGGCCACCGACACTGATGGTGCCAAAATGGAATAATTGAAGGATGAAGGTTGAAGGAGAACTTTGATCATACTGGAACAATTGAAGCAGGATTGGTGCAGATGTTCAAGAAAAATGGATGGATCGATGAAAATTTGACTGATCAATTCGCCGACCCTTCTACAATTTGTACATCTATTACTAGTCTATGGGAGATATTACAAGAGGAGAAAGTACTAAAGATGAAGCAGAATAATTGAAGAAGTTGGACTCTCTAATACTTTAAAGTAATTATTTTTTTAATGTAATTATGTGGATTTGATTTAATTTACTTTACTTAGCTTTAGAACTTTATTGACTTTGATTGTGTGTATAGTTTTGTGTAAGCGTTCTAATGTTGTGGCTTGATTTCGACGTTGAATTATAATTTAGTTTGATTTATGTATGTGAAAGTATGATTAGAAAAATGTATTTGTAAAAAGTGTATTTTCATATATAAAAGTTAGTTTGGTATTGTTTGTGAAAATGTTTATTTGTCATTCGTGAAAAGTGCATTTTCATATATAAAAGTTAGATTGGTGTTGTTTGTGAAAATGCTTGTTTGTGAATTATTTTTAAAATGAAAATTGGTGTTCAAAAAGACTAAATAGACTTTGGAGTAAATTGAATGAAAATTGAAATTTACGAAAATCAAATAAATGAATTTTTTGGCCCCTAGCACCGACGGCACCGGCATGGGCACCAACAGCGCCCTAGACCCGAAACGACCCAAACACCCTTAAAAATTTGTGATTTACACAGTAAAACACCATTTTTACCCTTTGAGTCACCTTCAACCTCCGGTTTTTGCTATTTTTTTGTACTTATGGATTACTATTGCTTTGATATGAGGTGATTTTAATACAAATGAAGTTCAAATTTCATCTTCTCTAGGTACGAGCTACACTTTGAACTCAAAATTGTTTATTTTCACCAAGTAACTTTTTGATTTTCACCAAAGATTTATCTTACATTGCCGAGATCCAAAATTAAGAAATTTTTTGGAAGATTTTGAGAAAATCCTTTGGTGAAGAACTCTTACTTAGTAGATTTAAGTTTAAAACATACCACATTGTGATTTTACCACATTGTGACATACCACATTGTGATTTTTGGAATTTTTGGGAATTTATTTGGATTTTATCAAATTTTCTTAGATTTACCATGGCACTAAGAATGAGCAAAGGAAGCGAAAGGTGGATTTTGATGATAAAAAATTTGTCAATTACAAAGCGAACACTTGTTTCAATAGTCTACTTACAACTAAAAAAGTGATTCCAGATCAAGGATTTAAAAATTTGGGCGGAGAAGTTGAAAGAATAATCAATGCTCGATAATGAAAAATTTTTTGTTACTTTACTGTCGAGGTTACAATTGGTGTATTGATGGAGTTCTATGCCAATTTTAAGAAGACTTCTGAAGACTATGTGTTTGTCGTGGGAAAATGGTGGAGTTTACTCCAAAGAAATCTAATGAATTTTATTAGTTAGAAGACGTGTATAACAACCAATACAAATCATTTTCTACTACGAATGAGGCCTTGGATGAAGATATTTTTTTTCTTAGTGATGGAAGAGGAGCTTGGAAGGTGAAGAATGGTGTTAAGGTAAATATTCCTCTTTCTATGTTAAATGTAGTAACTAATGCCTGCCACTACTTTATTTATGGAAGAATGATACCAACAAATCATCACAGTGAGGTTACAAAGGATAGATCCATCTTTAGCTTATGTATCCAGCAGTTGAGAAGGATAGATGTTGGCTCTATTATTTATAGAAACACTCGATCTATTGCTTTTAGAAAGACTAGTGGTGGTTTAGCACACCCTGCTATGTGAACAGACAAGAGTTGATTTTAGAGTGAATGAGGAGAGGATTGAACCTCTAAAACCTATTGGGCCTGCCAATATAAAGCCTTATGAATCTCATGTTGAATGGAGATCTGGAAGTAGGACTAGGGATATTCCTTCTACTTCAAGCACTACTTCTAGCATCCCTACTATCCAGAAACTTATGGAGCAGATGATGATCCAACTGAGAGATATCTTGATAATAGAGAGTAAAATAGAAAATATGATGGCCAGAAATGCACACAATGATGATTTGATAAGACAAAAGTTCGAATATGATGCTGCTTATGATGATACAATGGTCAGACACACGAGGGCTGATCACTCGATTCAGTTTCCTACTCACCTTGTTCTTACCCCATATCAACAACAAAATTTTGATGTGGAAGAAGAAGAAGAAGATGATGACAATTGGTGATGCTTTAATTAGATTTTTATTTAGTTTATGTTTGGTTATACTTTATTGTTGAGACTGTTCGTTTGTTTTTAGAGTGTAACACTTTATTTTAAATGTTATGTTGAATTGTGAACTGTAGATTTGTGAGACTGTTTTTACATTGGGAACCATTTTAGTACTGTTATTAGTTTTTAGTACTTTGTTGGATGTA
>NW_018220879.1:239713-240743 GCF_001263595.1 Phalaenopsis equestris
TAAGGGAATTTGTATTTTTGAAATATTAAGAATCTTAGAAATTCATGTAAGAAGAAAAGAATAAACTTTATGAAAATTCTTTAAGGCTAATATAAATTCATAAAGTGAAGGAATATGAAAATTTTTTTAACTTTAAAAAGAGGATAGTGAAGTTCAAAATCATTAAAGATTATCCATATATAATAAACCTCAAATAAAAAAAAAAGAAAAAAGAAAAGAAAAGAAAAAGGATTGAAATTGATCCTTAAAAAGAAAAAAAAGAAAAAAAAGAAAAAAAAAAAAAAGAAAAAGATGTGAGGAGAAGCTTGAAGAGAGTCTAATTAAAAATTGACTTCACTTGAATCAACTTAAAGAATGAGGCTTGGCTATATTTTCTGAACTTATATTTCAGTATTAGCATATTTACTAGTAAAGTTCGTGAAGTTTTTTTTCATAAGGATATTCTAAGTGGCTTTAATATGAATAATTTGCAATTTTCCTTGAAAAGAATAGAGAATCAAAAATCTTAGACGACTGCTAGATATTCCTATACATTTAGTGTTAACTGGAGTTATTTTACATATTTCTTAAGTTATACTATTGTATTTAGTGGACTAAAATATAAAAATCTAGAAGTTAAAATCTTAGAAGTTAAAATCTTTGCCATGAGTCATATGAAAATCTTTGCCATGAGTCATATTTTTATGTAGCAAAGGAGTTGCTTGAGAATAAGTAACATTTAAGTTTAGGAGATTTTGATACACAAAAAATATATGCATTTTTAGACCCATATTTTATACTCATTTTTTGTGATATTGCACTTTAATGGAAGATATTTTTTTATGTTTTATTGCAGGTTGTTAATTTTTAGGACTTGGATCAAAAAGGATGAAATTTGGAGTCAAAATGAAGTTTTTAAAAAATTATTCAGTGCTGATGGCACAGTTAGACAGAGAAGTCGAATTTAATTAGATGTGCACTGGCGCCGACGACGCCAGTGTCGGTAAAGAGCCAGATTCTATAAGATTTGATGAATTTGGACGCTTTTTGA